>NC_052486.1:1906867-2065564 GCF_009730915.1 Dioscorea cayenensis subsp. rotundata | reverse complement strand
GTAAAGCAACAGGACACTGAAGGAGAAGATGGTTAGTGGATTCCACATCAGAATGGCACATCACACAAGTGGTCGATGGTAAAGGGTTGCATCTCCTTGAGGCTAAATTTTCTAAGGAAAGAATCTTATCCTCCCAAGCTAGCCAATTGAAGAGGCTAATCTTTCTCGGGCAGCTTCCCTTCAGGATAATGGGGGTCCAGGGGCAGCGAATCCCCCCATCAACCAGGAAGGAATAAAAAGTCTTAACCGTGAACCCCCCATTCGAGGATAATCTCCATCGCTTAAGATCCTCACCAGTCCTAGTCGAATTGGCCAAGCCCAGAGTTAAACTATTCAAGGAAGGGTAATCTTCCCAAGGAAACCAATCCACTCTGCTAATCAAATCCTTCACCGTTCCTTCCTTGTCCAAGGCCAGAAGGAAACGATGAGGCCATAACTGTGCTGGAGCCCGACCCTCCAACCAGTTGTCCAGCCAAAACAGAGTCGTGGACCCATCCTTCACCGTGGTGCTCAAATTCATCCTGAAAGCCGGCAAGGATTGGAGAATCCCATTCCAAAGAAAGGATCTCCGTTTAGGATGCTTGTGGAACAGATTCCAACAGGGATTCCTACGAAAGTAGTTTACATGGAAAACGGCAGCCAAGACCAACCGCTACCGAGCCATAAGCTTCCACCACCACTTCCCCGGAAGGGCCATGTTAAAAGGTAGCCAAGTCAAGAATACCCCAACCCCCTCGTTTTCCTCGGTCGACACGACCCTTGCCCACTTCACCAATCTAATCTTAGGATCTCGGATATCGTAGGCCGGACCACAAGAAGTCCCTTCTAATCTTATCAATGCTTTTAATGACCCAGCGAGGAATCTTGTAAATTGACATCCAGTAGGTTGGCATAGCAGAAAGGACCGAGTTAATCAGGGTCAGCCGTCCCCCTAGGGAAAAAAATCCGGATTTCCAAACCGCTAGTCTGGATCTGATCTTAAGAATAAGGACATCCCAGTCTTGCTTCTTTGGCCGGCTGCCAGAAATGGGTAGCCCCAAATAGGTCATAGGTAAGACTCCAGTACCACAATGCAAGGTTCGGGCCAGGTAAGTCGGAGGCTCCAAGTTCCTTTGGGAGGAGAATAAGCATGATTTCTCCGTATTAACCCTTAGACCCGAGAGGCCTTCAAAAAAGAAGAGGATCATCTTGATAATGCGAAGGTCCTCCCCACCCCCTGCCGACATGATCAAGAGGTCGTCAGCGAATTGTAGATGACACATCTTGGCCCCAGAATCACCCAGGGGGACCCCAACTAGAACTCCTGAATTTAATGCATTATTGAACAAGGTACTCAACACATCCACAACCAGAGTGAAGAGCAAAGGAGAAAGGGGGTCCCCCTGCCGAAGCCCTCTCTTGAATCTAACATATCCACTCTCCTTCCCGTTAATAAGAATTTTGGCCGTGGAAGAGAAAAGAATGGATTTAATCCAGCCCACCCAGCGTTCGCTAAAACCCCGAGCCTCCAAGAGTTTAAAGAGAAAGTTCCAATCAACCGTATCGAAAGCCTTGAAAAAATCCACCTTAAAGATGTGCCCCTGCAAACGGTGATTCTGCATGTAGTAAATGAGCTCCTGGGCGGCGGCTATGTTGTCTACAATGCATCTACCTTTGATAAAGGCAGATTGAGACATATCAATTAAATCACCAATCACGCCACTAAGTCTATTCGCCAAAAGCTTGGAGAGAATTTTGAGGGAACAATTAATTAAGCTAATAGGGCGATAGTGCGAGGGGTCTTCTGGTGTTTGAGTTTTTGGAATCAGAGTAATATTCGACCAATTAATTCGCTCCAGATTGGCCCTACCCCAATAGAAGTCATCACACAATTTGTAAATATCATCTTTTACCAAGTCCCAAAACTTTTGGAAGAAAAACATCGGAAAACCATCCGGCCCAGGCGCCTTATCAGCACTCATGCTGAAGACCGCATTCTTAATTTCCACTTGGGAGAATGGGGCATCCAGATAGGAGAGGATGTGTTGGGTTTTTCGGCCAAGTAAAGCATCCCAGTTAATCTGATGACGATAATCCTGAGTCGAGCCATAGAGGTTTTGGAAGAAGGAGGTAAACACCTCTCCAATTTTCTTGTCATTATCAACCTTCTCATCCCCATTCAGAGTCCAAGGGATGAAGTTTCTATTTCTGCGCCCATTGGCCACCGAATGGAAAAATTTAGTATTTTCATCACCCTCCCTCAACCAGGTCACTCTCGCTCGCTGCTTCCAGTAAATTTCCTCTTGTTTCAGAATTAAGTCCAACTCCTGCCTCCTCAGTGTCTCCGTAGCAATTTTCTCCTCCGAGAGGGATCTCCCCTCCCGGGTAGCGTCTAAAACGTCGAGCTCATTCATGAGGGCGAGCTTCTTAAGTTTAATCGACCCAAAATCAAATTTAGCCCAATGCCTGAGATGCTCTCTCGTTCTCGAAAGCTTTTTGGCCAGAATGAATGCACCGCATCCCTGCAAGGATGGGGAGCCCCACCAGTCTCTAACGAGGTTCCCGAAGTTTTGAGCCGTGCACCAAGCTTGCTCAAAACGAAAGAATCGAGGAATAGGACTGTGGGCTCCAGATTCCAGCCTAATTGGCACATGGTCAGACCTCAGACGAGGGAGACTGTGTTGTATGGCCTTAGGGAACATCTCTACCCAGTCCGAATTAATTAGGAATCTATCCAGCTTAACCCAAATTGGATTAGCTTGTCCATTTGTCCAAGTATATTTCTTTCCCATGCTAGGGGGCTCAAGAAGTTGGAGATCCCTGAGCAAATCCTGAGCTAATCTAATGTCATCCCGATTGACGATACCATTCAACTTATCCGTAGGGGTAAAGATTGAGTTGAAATCCCCGCAAATCGTCCAAGGAATGCCTATTCCCGGACGACAACATCGAATTTCGTTCCAAAATCCCAGTCTCAATCGACGATCGACGGGTCCATACACCGAAGTACAAACCCATGACACATTATTGGTTAGATTAGTAAATTTGATAGAAAGGCAATGAGCCCCTCTGTGGGCCTCCTCCCCCTTAAAGAGAATGCTGTTCCACCCAATAACGATTCCCCCCGCAGATCCGTTGGCAGGGATAAACGAGAAATGGTCTAACCGGTGTCCCCCAATAGACCTCCAAATGGAAGGGTTGATGGAGCTCAATTTGGATTCTTGGAGGCAACAAATGTCCGCATGGTGAATATGAAGAAAATCCTTAACTAGGAATCTTTTAGACGGCATTCCTAGACCGCGTACATTCCAAGAAATAATGTTCATTGACAACTTTTAATTCCTACAACGGGGCCCGCCTTAGATGTCCCCGCATCATCCCCTAAGGGGGTTAAACGCTTGGTCTCAAGCAAACGCAGATGAGCAAAACAATTATTTCTATGATGCATGGAATCAAAGGTGATGCCGCAAGCCGTACAATAATTGCTCAATTGAATATCAGTCCAATCAGAAATAAGAAGGGGGGTGGAGGAAGTACCTTTCGGAGGAGAGGTCGAGTTCCCCTTTTTCTTAGCTGATCTGGGCGGTTGAGAAATAAAACCAGCTTCCTCATTCCATCTGGAGGAAGGCTTCTTCTTCCGCTCACTTCTGCGGGTTCCCTGAGAGGGATCATCGGTTTGTTCTGAATGAAGCAAGCGCCTGATCTTCACTTCAAAATCAGACTCTGAGTCATCTGATAATCGACTAGCCACACTATCATCCTCCTGCTCAGCACCAAAGTCGTCCGGATTTTCCCCAGTCCCCTGAATTAAACCCTCCTCCTGATTCTCTTCGCTCCAAATATTAAGGTTATCTGTACCCTCTTCTCCCACAGTCTGCAGGGATTTAGATGTGAGCTCAGAAGAGAATTTAATTGGAACAAGAGTCCACACCCCATGCATGAATGCCCAAGTAAAATTAGGTGGGAGGGTATGAATCGGTGGGGGCCTTGAAGGATCACAAAAGGAATCCTCACTAGAAATATCCTGCTGGGCCTCAATAAGCTTCTCTGGCCCATCTCCAAGAGAAAGCCCATGAGTATTCTCCCCGAATGGGCCTGGCAGTGGCAATCCACATTCCTTAGCAGCATCACTAGAAGGAGAGAGGCCCAATGGCTTAATATCCGTTCCAGGGTCAGAGTCACGCTCGGTCAGAGACACATCTGGAGTGGGTGCTGAGTTATCTCCACGTGTCAGAATCCGGTTGCAATGAGTTTCGTGCGTGCCTCCGCCTCTGTCTTCAGCAGCCGCGACAACCTCGTCCAACCGCAGCTCGACAGCGAGGTTGCTGTCGCACTCATGCACGTCGCCATGCATCGTCTTCGATCCAGTGGAAACAGTCACCCGATCCCTCGTCTTCTCCAATGGTATCAACCCATCGGTCCGAAGCTCCTTCGAGGCTCGATCGTGAGAGGTTCTTCTCCGGCCATCAGCCGCCGCTACGCTGCCGAGAAGGACTCTCGGAGCTATCGGCATGACCCCGGGAGCTTGGCTCACCGGACGGGTCTCCTTGGTACATGTTCGCGCGACCCCGGGAGCAGCGCTCATCGGCCGGGCCTCGACGACGGGCTTTATGACCCCGGGAGCTTCGCTCACCGGCCGGGTCCTCTCTTCTGGGCGGTTCGATGATGCAAGCAGACGCGGCCTCCATTCCTGGTTACGGCGCTCGCCATCTACTCGCTGCTGGGTACTCTCTTTAGCCGAATGAGACTGCACCTCCCTGGAAGGTCGGGAAAGCTCCTCCCCCTTATCCACTAGAAGCTTCTCCCTTCGATGCACAACTCCTCCCTGTAACTCGACTGCACCCTTACCTTTAGCCTCCTGAGGAATCTCATGAGTAAAACGCGTTCGGTCTTCCACCCAGTTCTCCTCCTCCATCGCCAGTAATGTCGAGGAATAGGTAAACTTCTCCAAGTCTCGCCGGAAAGAAGGGAACGGTAATTTGTTATCGGTGATAAGGATGGTGAACATTCTCATCCCGAAGCTAAACGAGACCTCTAATGGGAGCCGGGCCTGGCGGTTACAACGAACCAAGACAGAGAGGAAAGACTTATGCGGCTTGCTCGGTTGTGGAATCGCCACCAGGTCTCCCACCGGACAGAGCAGATCAACCAGCACTGACCACGTCCACGCTTGCAGCGGGAGGTTCCAAATGAGGAGCACCTGCCCCTTCCCTGACGCTGCTCCAATCGAACCCACATCCGCCGTCCAAGGGGAGATAGAGATAACGCAAGGCCCCAGTCTGGAAGGCAAGCTGAGCTCTCCGATTTTGCTAGCCCTAAGAGCCTCCCCCTCACTGCACAGAGACACCAGGTAAGAGTTGCCCCGGAATTCATAGACCGCGTCCACCCTTGGAGTATTGAGAGCTCCAGGAAGGAATTCAAGGAGGATTTCATCGCTCGTCTGGCCGGAGACGACCTCGAGAACAATAACCTTGGCCAGCTCCTTCCGAAGCTTAGATGTTTCTTGCGAAAGAGAGATAGAAATTTGAGCCTTGGAAGGATTCAGACGATCCACCGGGTGGTGAACAAGCTGTCGGCTTGGGATCTCAGAGTTCCGGAGAGCTGGTCTATTAAACTTAGCTGCCGGTCGTACCCTACGCTGCCTCGTTGGAGAAGGTAGATCAACGCGACAGCCGGATGCCATGTGACCTGCCCCTCTGCAGCGTTTGCAAGTCAACCGGTGTCGACATTCCTCGGTTTTGTGCGTTGTCCTGAGGCAATTCCCACACTCCGGCGGAGACCGCTGCCTCTTAACCCCTACCACCTTAGAGCTGCGACCAGTGGGAGAACTCCGAGGGTTGCGGACCCCTCCCCCGCCCTCCATGTCGGGGCTGTTCTTGCTCTTGCGTCCCTGTACTTTGATCCACCCCTCCTCTACCTCCAGCTCTCTCGGGGGCGGGCCATCATCTGGCGGACTTGCGGCTTGTGCGAACGACTTTCCTGGTCGCACCAGTGAATCCCTAGCTTCGACGCTCCTATTGCTTCCAGAAGAACGATGCTGAAAACCCCTCCGAGAGCCCGCACCTCCTTTGTATGATCTCCCTTTGCCTCCCCTCCCCCCACCACGCGCGCCGCCGTGAGCGCCGCCCAGGAGGTCGCCATGTAGGGACTCCATTGTCATATTAAACAGGTTTAAAATTATTATTACTCATGATGTTTTTTTTTTTTAAATAATAACGCTGATAAGGATTTTTTTTTTTTCAACTTTTTCGATTTGTTCAGTGAAAAATAATTTGTTATTAGATTACTTATGTAAAATATTTTTTATTATTTAAGATGTCAAATTTTAGCAGAATGAACCATAGAAACATAATGATAATTTATTTCCATTCTAAATAAGAGATTCGGAGTTCACCCCTCTCGCAACAATGACTGGGAGTTACAGTTTACCCACATTTATTTGAAAAAAAAAAGAAAAGAAAATTAGAATTACAAATTCATTAAGATTTAGCTCCTTGTGAAGTCTTGCAAGGTTCATGCATGCTTGATGTACTCAACGAGCATAGTCATATTCTCATAAGAAGAGCCACCTTCTTCCATAGCCTTAATGGCCTTCCCCTTAATCTCTGTAGCCCTTATCCTCCTCTCCTGAGCCTCCTGTCCATCACCCATCAACCCCCTCACAGCCCTCTCTACATCAGAGCTACTAACAGAAATCTCATCCTCACCAAAATAAAACATAGGCTTCTTCACTCCAATAGCAATACCCATCCTCAGGAAATTCACAACCAACCTCTCATTCAAGAATTGGTCTGCAATCTGCGGCCAAGTGATCATTGGCACACCATTTGATATTGCCTCCAACGTTGAGTTCCACCCACAATGACTAACAAAACCACCAACGGACTTATGTGAGAGTATTGCAGCTTGTGGGGGCCCATCCCTTGATCACAATACTCCTCAAACTCATCCTCTTCTCAAACCCTTCCAACCACTCCTCAACCGCCGGGGACTTCTCCACATCCTTAATAACCCAAATGAAAGGAACCCCAGAAGCCTCAAGTCCTGATCCAATCTCCAATGTCTCTCCCACTTTCATCTGTGTCAAAGTGCCAAAACTGACATAAAGCACCGAGTTTTCCTCCATAGAATCAAGCCAACCAAACAACTTCTCTTGATCCACTGCAGTCTTGTTCCCTCTCACAATCCTAGCACTAAAATCATCATCCTTATCATATAAACACAATGGGCCAACAGTCCAAACATCCTTTCCAACCACCTTCTTATAAGCCTCCACAAACATAAGCTCAACATCATCTAAAGTGTTCATAACCACCCCATCAACAGTCTCCGCTGCATGCAAAACCTCATGCCGTATCTTCTCAAAACCAGGCATGTTTGACCAACCGGACGAATGCGCTTTAGAAACCTTAAAACTCTGACCAACATCATCATCATGATCATCAGTCAAACCAGGCACGGTAATATCTTCAAACTCATCAGTAACAGTCTCATAAATCTTATGCAGCTGAAAAACGTAACTACAATAGATAAAAGCACAAGAAGGGCCATGAAAGACAAGCCGGCGAATGTTGAGTGAACGTGCAACGTTTGCTGTCCACGGGTTCCACATGTCATTGATCATGCAGGTCGGCAGGGGGACGAGATCTCTGAGGCGTTGCTCGAGCGGATGGGAGAAGAGTCGGATAGCGTCGAAGAAGTTCAGGAAGAGTTCTGGGGAAGGGAGGAGGTCAAAGTTTTCACAGCCGAGGGGGATGCCAGCTTCGGCGCAGGGGAAAGGGATCTCGATGAAGTTTATAGGGAGTTTGGACTCGTGCACGCGGGCTATGATGGGTTTGATGCGCGACGCGTTCACTGGTGTTGTGATGAAGGTGACGAGCACGCCACGCTGGGCCAATAGCCGTGCCATGTCAAGCATGGGGATTATGTGTCCTTGTGCAAATAGTGGAACTAGAACAACATGAGGAGGTGTAGTAGTAGTGCTGTTGTTGGCGTCATTGATGATGGTTGTTTGTTTTATCATGGCTGTGGAGATGGATGCGAGAGGCTAGAGCTTTGGGAAGGATGAAGGTTGTGGGTGGAGAGATGAAGAAGGTTTTATGGGGATAAGGGTAAAGCAAGGCCTGGGATTCAATGGGACTTGAAATAGTACTGACGCAATGAGACATAGTGCTGCCGTGCTGCCGTGCTGGATTAACGAATGGTTGAAGGGTAAATAAAGCGAGGCCTGGGAACTGGGATTCAATGGACTTCAAATAGGTACTGACGCAAGGAGACATAGTGCTGCCGTGGATTTTAAGTTTTTAACGAATGGTTGTTTTTGCTTACGCGTGGATGTGTTTTATCTTCTCCTTTTGAATACTGGAGTGTGCCAATTAACTACACCGTACTACCGTAGTTGTATTGCACGTCATCAAGAAGCTAGAGCCAGTTTAGGAAAGTAAAAAAAAAAAAACAGGAAAAAGAAAAAGAGCACTAGTAACAATTTTAGCAATGATTTTTTTTTTAATAATAATTATTAACAGCTCATGATTTTTTAATAAAAATTAATAACAACTGATAAGGAACTAGTTTTGTTTCTCAAATTCTTGAACTTGCTTGGCTGAGAATAATTTGATATATTTTTTAGAAAATATATAAACTACAATTTGATATTAGAACAATAAAAAAAATTAAAAAATAATTCAGGATAGTAAATAATTTTTATTTCAAACTTTAGTAATGAGCATAACAATGGAAGAAAGATCTTCCTTATTTATCTTTTATGTAGTTTTAGTCCTTAAATGTAATGTCGCTAATTTATTTATTTATTTATTTATTTATTTTTTTAATAAAGTGGATAAACCACTAATTTATTAAAAAGAAGGAAACAGAGGAGTACAGTAGAAAAGATCACGAACAAGAAAAGTCTAAAATAAAATAACAAACTGAAATCCCTCACCGGGGATGAGGAAAAGCAGTGAGCAAAAAGTCTAATTGCTTTTTTTATTGTTAGCGTTTTATTCTCCAATTTTTGTGGATTTGTTTTTATTGTGGAGTGTCTATTTTTTTTCTCTTTTCTTGTGAATCTTCATTTTATTTTTTTGTTCTCTATTTTTTAATATATGTAATTTATTTAATTTTTTTAAAAAAATATAAATGAGCATAAAATGGTAATGAGTCTATAGTTTTAGTTATTAGAATATTTATTTTAATTAATATCAGTTAAACTAATTAAAATATGATCAAGTAATAGTCTTTCTGCATTTTTACTGTATGGTAAGAAGTCTTTTTCCATCATTGCATGAATTTCTAGTATGCATGCTAAGACCGTTTGGTGTGAAAATATTTCTACCGTAATCTAAAAATATTATTTTGTTTGGAATTATAGCACCAATAATTTTGACAGTTATTAAAAAAATCTCAACAATAAAATATTATTAAGAAACTTACCAATCACATTATTATCTCCAAATCAAGTGTTTATTTTGGATTATGGAGTAATGTGGTAGATTGCGCTGAAATTTTTGAACAATTTTATCTTTAAAATGTAACTTTTAAGATGAGTTTGCCCTTGATTTTTTTAATAATTAGATTTAATTACCCCTCACTCAAAATTAAAAATTTTAACATTTAAGTATTATTTTAATTTGACATTTTATTACTTGTTTTCTATATATTTTAATTATTATGCGTGTTTAAGTATATTACAGTTCGTATCTATGAATTTTGCTTTGTATTTTTACTTATATTTTACTTGAATTTTTTTTTCCATAATTGTTTTAAATTTGCTAAAAATTTCAAGTTTAGCGGTATTTTAAAAATTTTGGTACATTACCATGTTAATTGCCATAATCATATATAGTAACTAAATATCAAAATATGACTATAGTAAACTACTACAATATTTAAAAATATATTGTATTTTATATCTTATTATAGTGAGAATCTTATTACTGTAGTAAAATATTAAACTCAAAAATCATCCGTAAAAATTCCCTAAAAATTTATATGGATGGCTCTGAGGAGAAAGAATTTTGGTTTGCTTAGAATTAAAATTACCATAAATAGATTGTGATGCATTTCAATAATTTCTATTAAATATTAAAATTTTCTAGTCTTTTTCTTTAAAATCTATTTTTTATATTGTATTATAGTGAAGGAGAATCGGAAATAGTGCCACTTTTTTGGATTCCAGTGCTTGGCAATAATGGATGTCTGATATGAAAAAAATATTGCCAAGAAGAGTTGAAATGTTTTGCCAGTCTTGGTAGCGACATCCACCTTTAATTTGGCACTCGAAACTAGTAAACGTAGATTTACCGCATCCTGGTCAAGGTTTGCCTAGTAGCACTACTCGTATGTTTGCCCACAGATAAATCCAGAATGCTTAGCTAGCAATGTCAATAAATTTTTTAATTCATCATTCAATAGAACTATCATTATATAATGCAGTAGAAATTGCACTATATCTAATTAATACTTGAACGGTGGTGCGTGCAGCGCGCGTGGGTGTTAAAAACATGAGCTAAGTTTTTTGTTTTTGTTTTTTTTTTTTAATAAAATAGATGAATTACTGATTTATTAAAAAAGAGTAAAAAAAGTACAGCAAACAGAGACAACTTGTCACGCCTCGAACCTGATCGTTGACAAACGGTTACATACCTACAAGGTCTTAACCAAGTAGGCACGTAAAATCTCAAAACCTGTCTCACACTAGGCAGGACAACATCTAACAAGGACAATAAACTTCAAAAGCAAAGGAAACTAAAATGTTTGAAATATAATGAAAACACATAACGCCGTCTGACATAACTATTAAATAAAACAAAAAAAGTTCAGCTGATGCAGCGGTATACTCGAACTGTTGATTCGCGCACGAATACCCAGTACAAGTCTTCAAAACCTGTTGATCAAAGATAGCCAGGAATTGAAAAAAAGAGAGTAAATTTTATTACTCAAGAGAATAACTATTACAAAACTGATCTTACTCTCGCCCATAGGTTTACATTAAATAGTAAAAAAATCAAAGATATGAAAATAATCCTAAAACGGAGATAATTCGAAAATATACCAAAAATGGTAAATTTTCAAATACCGGCAAGAAATAAAAGAGTTAACAAAATAAATGCTAACGCCATAAATGACTTAAAAATCAGAGATTTCTAGCCAAATTAATAGCGAAATCAATTATTACTAAAAATAGCAAAATCAGGGTTTTCGAGGCCTAAACGATGGAATTTGGCCGAAATCATGCATGACTCACGAGTTTGCGCAGCAAATTGGTGACTTGTGTTCGTTGGCCCGTTTCCCATCAGACTAGGCCCAAGAAACCCAAAAACTCCACCGCCCGGCGAATTACTAAAATACCCTTCAGTCACTTCGAGTCCCACTTCCGCATGAACGCGCATGCCATCTCCTCATCTTCCAAGCCTTCAGTGACTGTCTTACCGAGTAAGATGAACGTCGTTTCTGCCCCCTTCAACTCCTTTCCGAATGGTGCATAAGACAGTAGGTTGATGTTGGTTGATGGTGGCTTCTCCATTGGTTTACTGGGTATTAGCACCAACTTTACGCCTCCGTAGGTGAAACTGTAGGAGTTCGCTCGCCCATCATGGAAAACCCTCCGATCATACTGCTAGAGTCTTCCTTATAATAGATGGCACACATCCATGGGCACGACATCACACCATGCTTCATCCCTGTAGTTCGCGCCGATGGAGAACGTAACCAAAGCTCGTTTGGATACTGTCAACTCTCCTCCTCTCTTTAGCCATGCTAATTTGTACGATGCAGGATGTTGTTTAGTGGAAATCAAGAGCTTCTGCACAGCTTCTTCAGATATGATGTTTTCACAGCTACCTGCATCAATTACGAACCGACATACCTTACCAAGAATAGTACAGGAGGAGTGGAAGATATTGGTTCGCAACCAGTCATCTTTCGTAGCTCGAGGCGTCAAGCAAGATCTGCGCACCACTAGAGCCGTCCCCACATCTCCCTCAACTATCTCTTCATCGAGGTCACCCTCATCATACAGTGGTGGAAGTACTTCGGTTGTGTCTTCTTCCTCCTCCGCCAACATAACTCGTTTGCCCCTTTTCCAACAGTCGGCTTGGTGGTGACCTCTCTCTCTCCACAACTGAAGCATTGTATATTATTGTTGCTGCCTTCTCTCTCCACCTGAGCTCATAGAGGATGATCGTCGTTGCTGTCGCTCAATAATTAGTGCTTGCTAATGGGCCACCGAGATGGAGATTGGATCGAACAGTCGGCTTGGTGGTGACCTCTCTCTCCACAATCAAGTATCGTATATTATCATTTCGCCTTCTCTCTCCACCCGAGCTCATAGAGGATGATCGCTGCTCGTCGCTCAATAATTAGTGCTTGCTGATGGGCCGCCGAGATGGAGATTGGATCGAACAGGTTGACTGTCTCCTGGATCTGAGTATGCAAGCCACCAATATACCTTGCCACTAACTGATCAGTTGATTCTTGAACTTCATTCCGAGCCAACAACTGGTAGAACTCAGTGGTGTAGTCCTCCACAGTGTGTGTTCGTTGGCGAAGATTGTGCAATCGGTTGAAGATTATGCGCTGATAATTGTGGGGTAAGAAGCTGGAGCGCATGTGTTTCTTCATCTTCTCCCAAGAATTGATCTTGCCTTTTCCCAACCTACTGCGGTTGAGTTTCAGTTGTTGCCACCATGCGGTTGCACGCCCACGCAATCGTGTTGCCACTAGCGCCACTCTTTTATCCTCCGGGACTCCTTTGAACTCCAAGACTTCCTCAACCGTGGTAAGCCAATCAAGGAACTCCTCCGCTTGTAGTCCACCATGGAATTCTGGAATATCTACCCGTATGCCCGATTCCCAACGCCTATCTTTATCGCGGTGGTGACGTGTGTCAACCCCACGATCTCGTCCTCCTCGACGCCCTGCGATGTCAGCAAAGTAACCATTGTCTTCCTCCATGTTGTCATCACTCCCACTCTCGGAGACACGCCCCTGATTGCCGCCACCCGTCAATTGGGCAATCCGTTCAGTCAATTCCTCCATCATCCGCTCCATCTGAACATCCAAGACACGGCCAACACGCTGCTCAAATCTAGCATCGTCATCATGATCGTAGATCTCCTCCACCCTTTGTGTAGGTCGTCCCGTACCACGTCCTCACGGTGCCATGATCGCTTCAGCTCTGGTAAAAAACTGATGCAGCGGTATACTCGAACTGTTGATTCGCGCACGAATACCCAGTACAAGTCTTCAAAACCTGTTGATCAAAGATAGCCAGGAATTGAAAAAAAGAGAGTAAATTTTATTACTCAAGAGAATAACTATTACAAAACTGATCTTACTCTCGCCCATAGGTTTACATTAAATAGTAAAAAAATCAAAGATATGAAAATAATCCTAAAACGGAGATAATTCGAAAATATACCAAAAATGGTAAATTTTCAAATACCGGCAAGAAATAAAAGAGTTAACAAAATAAATGCTAACGCCATAAATGGCTTACAAATAAGAGATTTCTAGCCAAGTTAATAGCGAAATCAATTATTACTAAAAATAGCAAAATCTGGGTTTTCGAGGCCTAAACGATGGAATTTGGCCGAAATCATGCATGACTCACGAGTTTGCATAGCAAACTGGTGATTTGTGTTCGTTGGCCCGTTTCCCATCAGACTAGGCCCAAGAAACCCAAAAACTCCACCGCCCGGTGAATTACTAAAATACCCTTCAGTCACTTCGAGTCCCACTTCCGCATGAACGCGCATGCCATCTCCTCAATACGGCCCGCATCATCAGTCCACAATAAAAAGTGAGTTTATTAAGTTGGCAACCACTAGATGCATGGCGACTTGCTCAATGACCTCGCTAAGCTGTTCACCACTCAACTCTACTCTTGATCTGAAAGAAAATGAGAACAACTTAATGAGTTTGCGAGCCCAGTAAGCAACCACTAAAAATAACGGGATCACAAAAATTCAATAATTTCTAAAAACATACAAAATGTAACATAACGGAACAAATATCAAAATAAAATTCAGAAATCAGAAATAATTCAAAGTAGATTTAGTTTCATCAAAATAACGAGCATATAAGTCTCCCAACCAACTAATGCCAAAACAAAACATCAAACTCATTTATTTAAACTCGATGACCCGAGTCAGATTTTAGAGCTCATATGTTTACCCTTGGTGACCTGAGCAAGAATATCTGAAGCTGTTATTCTTCACCGACGGTACGGTGTGAAACTATAGTTTATATATCAGAAGTACGTGTCGACACGGTCAGTGTTTAACCCCAGTGACAGGGTTAATGCATATTTAATTGGGGACTAATTTTTATGTCGAAATATTTCATATTCGTAACATAATAAACTATCAAAGCCAATACCGAGAAAATACAGTGTAATCGTATGATCCTTTTTTTTTATATCAAACTAATCAATTATCTAAACTTGAACTGACAATTTATAAAAATTATCAAAGAATTGAATAATCCATATAATTTCAAGATATAATTAATCAGGAATAATATATATATATATATATATACAATTTTCCAGCAAATCCAAAGCAATCAAAGAAATCATAAATTAAATAGATAAACTAATTCAGAACCAGCATTTCAAAGAAATAATAAAATAATAATAATAATAAATTAAATAAATAAAATAACTCAGAAAAAGGTATCATGAATCCGTAGAATGATTAAATTAACAACTAATGAGCTGAGTTAGCATAAAATCTCTAATTAAACAGAATATCATAAAACAAAATAAATAAATAAATAAATATGACTAAATGATCATGTACTGTTGGTAATTTATTAGCATGTGCATTAGTTACCTCCTTGCATTAGTTTTCTTTGACTTTCAAGCCAAGGAAAATCTATATTCCTCTAGATGCCATCTTATTTTGAATTTCTTGTCGGAAGGTACATGTCAGGATTTGTGTAGATGTTCTTGATAATTTGAATCGAGGGAAAATATATTCTTGCTTTGGTTAGAATTTGTGATTTGATATTGTAGGATTGCATTGTATCTGGAGTTGTTTGACATGGCCATCTGATACTAAGAGAATAAAGCACTTAGAAACTTGCGGATATGATAAATTGGGGGAAAAAATGATTAGACTTGAGCTCTTGTGTGGTTATATATAAGAGCAATAGAATTGTGACTTTCAGGATTTTTATTTGAGTTAGCTGAAATTATGCCCAAATTCAAAGACCTTAGAAATAGACTTTGGAGAAGTTTAAAACTAGAGAATTGTGACATTCTTCTATAACTATCCACCTGTAAAATTTTGAATTTATTAGATTTGTATCCTAAGAGATATGCCCTTATAAATAGGTCTACTCTGGATATTACTGCATGCTGTGCATGACTTGAAGATTAAATGGTATTTTTCATGCTTTTAGAGGAAGATTTGGCTAAAGCACAAAATAGAGAAATTGTTAAATATTGTGTTACCTACTTGTCTGTAAAATATCTCTACAATCGGATGTGTGTTCTGAATGACATTAATAATCTTGTAAGACTAGCCTGGAAAATAAATTTGCTGAAATTGGGTGAGATTCATATTAATGCCATGATTTGAGGAATGTTAAAAATATTGTGGAACTTGGTCACCTTGTAGTTTGGTGAATCTAAATTTAATTGAAAGAGGAATCATGATGTTTGGCAATTTAAATAGTTCTATAATTAGGAAAAATCCCCAGAGGTTAATGTGTTCATGTCCTTGGCCTTTACTTGTTTGTTGGGTATTTTTGGTGCTTGAGTAGCAATATAACGATTGAAATGTTTGAGGTGCATAATTCTTATAATTTGATATATTTATTTCATGTTATTAAAACTAAGAAGAGGTTCTGATATATATATATATATATATATATATAGATGATATCTTTGTGTGTTCAGTTGTATTACTTTTAGTGAATTAACGGTTATCTAGAGGATCATTATGTACTTGGAAGGTGAAACAAGTCTCATTGTTATAATTCTATCAGCAAAAAGATATAAAGGATCATATGATAATGTTCTAGAGGATTAATTTAGTTAATTTTGATGATTACATTCCAAAAATTTGATCGAGGATAATTCCAGCAAGTTTAAGCTTGGTAGATATTTGGTGATTTTTGGTTGGTTTTAATTTGTTTATGCTTTTCAATTAATGAGAAAATTTATAGTGTTCTGATATTATTTTGGACTTAGGTATATGTATAATTTTGTCTAAATTTGTATAATTTTGATGTTCTCCTTTATTTTTGAGAGATACTAGATGGATGTAAATTTTGATCTTTGATGATCATGTCAGGTGGCTTTGAATATGTGAAATGGATTCCAGTGGATGAGAAAGAAACTAATGGCATTTTAGTATTTTCTAAACTTGATTGATTTAGTCATCATATCCAAGGGATGATACATGAATTAGGGATTTTAATCTAGGTTTGATAGATTGCGATGATGGCAATGAAATTGCAGTTTTAATTTCTTTTGAAGTCAGATGACAACAAACACATGATAATAGATTCCCAGATTGATGTTTAATAAAGGTGGTCTAAGGGCATTGATTTCTACGTCATGTTTGATATAAGTTGGAGCCAAACCTGAGATTGGTTTATTATCTATTTGTTGTGAACATCATAATTAGAGAATTATCACATTCAAGTTCTATCTGAAACTCTCTGTATTTGAATCGTGTTGGCTAATCTAATGATACTCGAATTATAACATGGTCTGAATATCGCTGAAACCCTACTTCGACTGATCATTAAGTTTGAGTCTAGAGGACTAAACTCTTTTAAGGGTGGAGATTGTGGACCCCACTCTCTGATTATATCCTAGTTGTCGATGCAAACTTTTTCAATCAGAGCCATTGATTATTAAGATTTTAAAAACCCTTCTTCTTATCCTTAGCGGTTACCAAAAATTCTCAATCTAACTGTTCTCCACTGCTCACGATCTCCTATTGTTTAAAAAAAAACTTCCAATCTTCCTTTCCTTTCCTTTCCTTCTTGATGGTGCCATCAGCAAGGATGAGTGGATCTTGAGTTGTTTTGCTTCTACTTTCACGGTAAGATCTTGGAGCTTTGTGCATATTTTTGTATTTCTTATTTTTTTTCTTGATGCTTGTTGGCTCTGTAAGAGTTCTTTCTTCCTGAAACCCTAAAATTTGTTCCTATATATTTATTCACCTTTAAACCTTAGATTTAGCCCTTGAGTTTCTAGGGTTTGTTCCTAATTTGTAGTTTGAAGGAATTTTGTTTATCTTTTGATGTGTGCACCTAAGCATACTCTTAGGATCTTTGCCATGATGTTTTTATGGATTTAATCATGTCTGAAGGATGAGGTTTTGCATGATATATTTGATGTAATACGATGTACGGTTGATTGAGATACAATCTTTCGCCATGAGAAAGGAATTGTAAGCTGATTTAATTTGATAAGTTTCAGATTTTCATTTTTGATAATAGCAGAAATCCCTCTCCAATTTTAGAGATCTTAGAAGTGGAATTTGGAGGAGAATAAAATATGAAAGTTGGATTTTGATTCTACCTAAATACCTGAAAAATTTCAGATTTTATGCATCTGTAGTTTGTGAGATATAACCCTATTAGTATAAATGTCTCAGATGATATTTATGTGTAGAGCCTGAAGAATTATGGCCATTTTTGATGATCATGAAGATTGAATTGGATAATTTGAAAAATAGGAAAGTTGTTCATTTTTGAGTTATATGATTGTCAGTAAAATTGTATTATTTTTGGAGTTATAGGTTGAGAGATATGTATATTTTAAAAGTATATGTCTGAATTATAAGTTTACAGAAATAGCTGGAGAATCAAATGAATTCTATAATTTGAGTAGTACTACAAATAAAGTGAATTTTGGATATGTTATTGTCTTAGGTGTCTATATTTATTTGAATCTTGAAATTTATGATTTGGAAAAGTATATGTAAAGTTGTGAGGGATTTAGTACTCAACAGTCAATATGAAATTGTTCATATGCCCTTAGAGTAGATAATTGCTATTGCACCCTCACAAAGATCCATATTTGGGAGAGTATAGTGATAGCTTCATCTTTTGCATTTGTATCCTTCTGAAAGCTTTATTGTAAACGCATGATTATTGTAAAATTTATTTTGTTAATGAAACTAATAGGCTACTTCCCAATATAGGGTATTATGAGAAACTTGATTCAGTGTGAGATTTGGAGTTTTGGGCGTTAATCATGTAAGTAACACTGCATATAAATGTATATGTATATAAATAATTTCTAATTATCAACAATTTTGAGTTTATTTAAATTCTTTTAAAGCTTTCTTATATAATATAATATTAAAACATTTGTTGGGCTTCGATCCAGTTTATGTTATTATATACTTATTAAAATTTTGTATTACTTTTCTTTTCCTGAAACATTAATTGCCACATTCTTCATGTGTGTTATTCTTTAAATTATTATGTTTGTAAATTGTTTTGAATATAACTGAATTATTTTTACTGTAAACAAATGGGATCATGCATATGCTTGTATGTTTGCTCGACAAATTATTCTGCAAATTTTGTTTTGCCTTGACCCTGTCATTGGGGGTTAAACACTGACCATGTCGACATGAAACTCTGATTCTGTTAAGAAACTATAGTTTCACACCGTTTTGTCGGTGAAGAATAACAGCCTCTGATATTCTGGCTCGGGTCACCGAGGGTAAACAAATGAACTCTGATATTCTGGCTCGGATCACTGAGGGCAAACAAATGATCTCTGGTATTTTGTTTTGGCCATAGTGATTTGGAGACATATATTTCTGTCTGCTATTAAATTTTATTTTGATGAACCTCTTTGATTTCATGAACTACAATTTTGATAAATATTTGTAATACCTAATATGATTGGTTTTTGATTCTGAATTTTTGGAAAACATTTTGGTGATCCTAGTTATTTTTAGTGGGTTACTTACTGGGCTATCAAGATCATAATTTTGTTGTTGAATTTTTTCAGATGCAGAGTGATTAATACATCAGTCATCTTAGTGAGCTAGCGAGAGATTGTATTCTTGATCACTTCTAAATTTGAGTTGTCTTTCTGTCTGTGTGAGTATTTGATTTATATATAGAACACTAGCTTGTATTTGAAGTTGGGAATTTTGAACTTTGTAAATTTTTGATGACTTTTGAAATTACATTTTTCTGTTAGATTGTTTGTTTTGTTTTGGATCAGGTTTTGAGGTCTTGTATGTCTACCTGGCTTCGGCCTTGTAGGTGTACTGCCGTTTATCTGCGTCCCGGGTCCATTGAGATAGGTTCGGGGCGTGACAATAAAGATCATGGATTTCAAGGTGCAAATACTGAGAAGACGGATCAGTCCTTATGTCAAGGTTCAATGGAGCAATCACCCAGAGCGTGCGTGAGGCTACTTGGGAATTGGAGTGAGAGATGCGGGAGAAATACTCATATCTGTTCTAACGGTCAGGTGAGAGTTTAGAGGACTAAACTCTTTTGAGGGAGGGTTTTTGTTGGGTTGGAAGTTTCTCCACTAAATTTTTTTAATTAATGTAAATATTATTTTTAAATCCAACTTTTCCTTTCAGTAATCGTGACCCCATGTTCTTTCCAACCTCTTGCAGTTACATGGTTTTCTATTTAAAAATAAAAATAGGGGAAATATGGAGCATATTCTGTCCTTGTCTCCCTTGTTGCGTGGTAGTGGCGACGACATCAACGAGAGGATCTTTTGGTAGGAGTTTTCTCGTACAGCCAAGGTAGGCAATTCTTGCTCTCTTGATTGGTGCCAATAAGTTGCGAATATTAAAAGTTTTAGGATTTCATATTTTCTAGATTTATTTTATGCTATGTTCTTTTGTGCCTGTGAATGTTTGTTTGATCCTAAATATCCCTATTATTAGGAAAGTGGGAGTTTTGACGGGTTAATGTTGAATTCACATAGGGAAATAGTTTTCCATGAACGGCTTGACTCAATATTATCCTTCACAGGTTGCTTGTTTTAGGGAACTATATAATGTTTTTCCTCATATTATATTAGCCTTTAATGTGAGATTCATGAAAGGGAGATATCTGATAAGCAAAAGATTGGCCATGCATGTATAAATTGTACCCTATTGTTTTATAATTATTTTGTCATATTTATTACTTCTAGCATGATACCTTGTATAACCTCAGTTAAATAGAGTGGGTATTTCCTTTACCTTGACTGTCCAGCATTGATTTGTTGAGATTGACATTTTACACTTTCCAATGCTCTATGATTCTCTTAAAATTTCTTATGTAATTAATTCCTTAATCTCTTTGATTTAGGCTCGGATTGGTTTTAGTCATTGTGTCAAGGAACCCCATGCTTTTGGCTATGACCTTGCCACTGTTACCAGCAAAATAGAACTCATAGATATTGAGTGCACCGTGTTGGTAGAAATTATATTTATCTTTAATTTTCTGTAGGATAAGATACTCTAGAAATTATGTTCAGTAGTACTCTTTAAATCTGGTTATTTGTGCGATAAGAGTTTTGATTTCTGGAAATTTAATCTTAATATGTTTGCATAAATCATGATCTATAATCTTAATTGATTTCTTATATTTTAATTATTATTGTTACAGGTTTAATTAAATTCTAATTATTCTTGTCACATAGTAGCATTGTCTTATTTTGTAATAATTGGAATTATTTTTCATTAGAAAAAGGGGATTACCGAATTTCACTATTTTTGCATTGACAATGATTTTGGATTGGACATAGTTTGATATAGTAACCTGTAGTCCACAAGTTAACTTTGCAATAACTCTATCAATGGGGGTTAAAACTGACCGTGTCGACATAAATCTTTGACTCTAATAAGAAACTATAATTTCACACCGTTCCGTCGGTGGAGAATAACGGCCTCTGATAATTTGGCTCGGGTCACTGATGGTAAATAAATGAACTATGACAGTCCGACTCGAGTCACCGAGTTTATATATATGAATTCTGTGGTTTTGTTTTTGGCATTAGTTATTTGGGGGACATATATATACTTGTTCCCTTGGAAAATTATGTTTGTTTAAAATATTCTGAATTCTGAGTTTTATTTCTGATATTTATTGTACAATATCACATTTAAGCATGTCTTTAAAATTATTGAGTTTTTGTGATCCCTATATTTTTGTTGTTTTTAGTGGTGCTTACTGAGCTTTCAAGCTCATAAATAGTTGTTTTTATCCTTTTTCAGATTAAAAGTAAGTGTGAGGTGGATAATTTAGCGGAGAACAGTTGATCGAACACCAGTTGGTTAGCATTTAAATAGTTTTTCTGTTGTGAACCTGGAACTTGTTATTTTTTTTTTAAAACTTCAAATCTTGCAGTTGTAGTTTTCGTTGGACCATAGTTGTAATCCTGGTTATTGTATTCCTTTAATCCTTTTGTTTTGTGAGGTTAGTACTTTTGTTATATTTTTTTTTTCTAGTTGAGTCAAATACTGAGGTCTTGCGTGCCTACTTGGTCATGGTCTTGTAGGTGCGTCACCGTTTGTCGATGTCTTGGGCTCGGGGCGTGAAATTTCATATATCAAATTAAGTGAGAGGTATTTTTCACCATTAGATGCGTTTTTAGGGGTCTGTTCTCCCCTTCACTTGCTTTGTAATATCAAATTATTATTATTATTACTCATGATTTCTTAAAACAATTAATAAAGCTGATAAGGATTTTTTTTAATTCTTCAATTTGTTAAGTGAGAAATAATTGGCTACTTAATTACTTTTGTAAAAACACTTTTTATTATTTAAGAAGTCAAATTTTAACAGTTTTAGCAATAGAAATACATAGTCTTAAAATATTAAATTAAAAATATAAACACTTGCATAATAAGAGAATGGTACCTTTCTCAATAAAGAGGTTGAGGATTCATTTCTTCCCGTAACAATGATTGAGATTTTTCACATTTATTTGAAAAAAAAAAACATTAAATCCCTCCCCTCTAGAGTTGCAAGGTAGGAGAAATTTATTAACTTAATTTGGTTCCTAAAATATTTTATGGACATGCACATGGTAGGAATCTAATTGCTCTACTGTATATGTCTGTCTCTTGACATCTCATTGTAGCGTGACGCTTGTCGTCTTTGTCAAAAAAAAAAAAAAATATTTTTATTTTATTCAGACACACTACAATAAGAGAAATAAAATAAAATAACAGGGACCTCCTCTGGTGACGGTCAAAATAACACAAGAAAAAGCTCTCCCAAAAAAATGGGAGAAAGCCGCTGGGGTTGTCATTAAGATGTAGCTCCTTGTGTACCCTTGCAAGATTCAAGCTTGATGTACTCAACGAGCATAGTTATATTCTCATAAGAAGAACCACCTGCGTCCATAGCCTTAATGGCCTTCTCCTTAATCTCTCTAGCCCTTATCCTCCTCTCCTCAGCCTCCTCTCCATCACCCATCAAACTCCTCACAGCCCTCTCCACATCATCCCTCTTAACTGGAATCTCATTCTCACCATAATAAAATATTGGCTTCTTCACTCCAATAGCAATAGCAATCCTCAAGAACTCCACAACCAACCTCTCATTCAAGAACTGGTCTGCAAACTGCGGCCAAGTGATCATTGGCACACCATTTGATACTGCCTCCGACGTTGAGTTCCACCCACAATGACTAAAAAAACCACCAACGGACTTATGTGAGAGTATCGCAGCTTGTGGTGCCCATCCTTTGATCACAAAACTTCTCAAACTCATCCTCTTCTCAAACCCTTCCAACCACCCCTCAACAACCGGAGACTTCTCCACATCCTTAATAACCCAAAGAAAAGGAATCCCAGAAGCCTCAAGTCCTGAGCCAATCTCCAATATCTCTCCCACTTTTATCCGCGTCAAAGTCCCAAAACTGACATAAAGTACAGAATTTTCTTCCATAGAATCAAGCCAACGGAACAACTTCTCCGGATCCACTACAGCCTTGTTCCCTCTCACAATCCTAGCACTCAAATCATCATCCTTATCATATAAACACAATGGCCCAACAGTCCAAACATCCTTTCCAGCCACCTTCTTATAAGCCTCCACAAACATAGGCTCAACATCATCGAAAGTGTTGATGACCACCCCATCAGCAGTCTCCTCTGCAAGCAAAACCTCGTCACGTAACTTCAAACCTGGCGAGTTTAACCACGCGGACAAATGCGCTTTAGAAACCTTAAAACTCTGACCAACATCATCACCATCATCAGTCAAACCAGGCACGGTAATTTCCTCAAACTCATCAGTAACAGTGTCAAAAATCTTATGCAGCCGAAAAACATAACTGCAATAGATAAAAACACAAGAAGGGCCGTGGTAGACAAGCCGTCGAATGTTGAGTGAACGTGCGACGTTTGCTGTCCACGGGTTCCACATGTCGTTGATCATGCAGGTGGGGCGGGGGACGAGATCTCTGAGGCGTTGCTCGAGGGGATGGGCAAGGAGTCGGATGGCATCGAAGAAGTTCGGGAAGAGTTCTCGGGAAGGGACGAGGTCGAAGTTTTCACAGCCGAGGGGGAGGCCGGCTTCGGCGCAGGGGAAAGGGAGCTCAATAAAGTTCATAGGGAGGTTAGATTCGTGCACGCGGGCTATGATGGGTTTGATGCGCGATGCGTTCACTGGGGTTGTGATGAAGGTGACGTGCACGCCGCGATTCGCCAGTAGTCGTGCCATGTCAAGCATGGGGATTGTTTGTCCTTGTGCCATTAGTGGCACTAAAACAACATGAGGTGGTGTAGTAGTTGTGTTGTTGTTGTTGTTGGAGTCATCGTTGATGGTTGTTTGTTTGGTCATGGTTCCGGTCATGGATGTGTGAGTTTGTCAAGTACCAAGGATGTTGGTGTGTGTATGTGTGGATCTGGGTTTTTTCATTTTTGGGGCAAAGCCAATGGATGACCAGCACCAGACTTTTCTTTCTTTGTAGATGAGAGTTTTGTCCGGATACTTGGCAAAGTGCTGGCATGGGCGGTGCTTGATTGCCGGATGACATTCTTTACTGTCGCATCCATGTGATGAGAGTTTCTTTTTGTCTTCTTCTTCTTCAAATGGTGATGGAGAGCGTTGGTTTTCAGCCTATAGAATTTAATTTATTATTTTTTAGGAGAGAGAATCAGTGGTTGAGAGATAGATGACATGTGGTCATTCACGTCAGTCAAGAAACAGGATCACTCTGTTTTTAAAAAATTAGATCAACTGAGTATATTATATTTATAAAAAGACTGCAAGATAATAACAGCAGATAAAAACCTAAACAACAAAGTTAGAGCCATTACTTGGAATATCTGGATTGAACGAAATGCTCGCATTTTTCATCTTCATGTCTTCGTTTGCTTCTCTTATCGTGAAGATTATTCATATGCTTTCTCATACTACTGAACGCAGCTCCCCGACTCTAAAAGAAGCAAAGTTGGAAGAACCAATTAAGAAGATCAGCGGAGCGCTGAGTTCATTTCTGCAGGGAGGTGGAGCACCATGTCCCTCCCGGAGGATAGTTCTACCCGGGAGATGTGTAGTGTTGTTGTCTTTTTTTTGGGGTTGCCCCTTCTCTTGTTTGAGACTTCTCTTTTGCTGGTTTCTCTGATGACTGTTGTGTTCTTTGGGTCCTCCCACTTCTTGTGAGTCTGCTTTTCTCTTGTTGTATTTTTGTCTTCGTGTTTTCTTTTATGAATGTGGTTTTATCCACCTTTTATCAAAAACAACAAACAAATTATCCACTCGGGGTGGAAAATGATAGAGAAGGACTCTTGACAGGAAGAGAGAGGCTATAAAGAGGCTATCCTCTCTACGGGAGCCTATTGTCCAGGAAGCATCACTAAAAAACCAAAATGCTATATAGTGGGTGACGTTTCCTTTTCCTACTCCATTCTAAACCATAATCTGCAATGTAAAAATACAAGTTTTCTTTTCCTACTCCATTCTAAATCATAATCAGCAATGTAAAAATACAAGTATTATAGAAAGACTGAGAAATGAATTGTCAAGCAATACCCTTAGAATGGAAAAATTGTTTTTTATTCCTCTACCCACTGAGAGGGCAAGGGATTAATCCTGGTCTTGCTCATATTTGGGGAAAAAAATGTAAAGCAATCATTTAAATGAATGTGAAGTAATGGCTCTAAACTAGAGAGTAAAAGTGACAAGTAAAATCATACTTCACTTAACAAAGTTGCAACACCAAGTAGTTCTATCCTTTTCAAACAAAAACTCTATCCCCTTCCCATGCTCTTCTACACCAAGCTGCATGAAACTCACTTATGATGGGTTTCCATCATTTCAAAAGCTCAACTTCTCTTTAAAATGTCGACAAGAAATCCACTTTATATTCTTCAACAAGCCATAACACTTCAAAATCAATCTGAATTTTAGGGGGCGTTTGACTTATGGATTCATGCCTTACGAGTGGGAATAACATGCACCCATGATGCTTAAATCCATGTTTATCAACAAGAAAAGGAGTGAATAATGGGTTGATATAGGAATGAGATATATGCATGCATGTGGGGCATTTCTAATCCTCCCAAAATTGGGAGATTTGGACTCCTTAGTAATGAAGTGATTTTTATAACCTTCCTTTATAATAATAATTTATATTAGTTAATTAATTATTTAATAAATAAATAATGGTTAAATTATATTACTTAGTTGAAATAGTTAATTACATGTAAAATAAATAAATAACAAATTAAAAATATTAAATAACAATAAAAACACGTTGATTATTTATTAATTAATATAACAAACATGTGTTAAGTTATATTAATTAGTTGTAATATTTCATTTTAATTAATTTAAATAAATAAGTAAATATATTATAAATACTCAATAATAATAATAAATCATGCTAATTATTTATTATTTAAAATAAAAAATTTATTTTTAAATTATATTAATTAGATGATATATTTAATAACAATAAATTAAAATAGTTAAATATATTAAAAATATTCAATGATAATTATAATAATTATTTACTATTAATTATAAATTATTGTTTTGTAAAATGTCATCTTATTCATATAAAAGGGCATAGGTGTAAATTTTACTATATTTCTCTCTCTTACTATTTTCTATTCCTAACTCTCATTCCTCCAACCAAACATCTTTATCATTATCCTCCCTTTTTCCCTATTCTCATTCACACTCCTCTTTTCTTCTCATTCCCCCTTCCCATTCTTATTCCGCAATCCAAACGCGCTCTTATATCTTGAGTACTGTTAAACAGTGACCACAAAAAAACCTCCTATGAAAGGTTAATTCAATAGGAACACTAATTAGAACTATAACCTGTAGGGTCTTCAGAGTAAGATTACTCTTTATTGTGAAAAAACAGGTAAAGCATCCAATCTTGTAGCCTTTTCACAATTTAACAGGCAATAATGGTCAACCAATTTCTTTTATTGTGGCACTCACACAAAACAACATCCAGACCTAATAACAAATTAATCCTGAGATGTTATTTTCTTCAGTCTCACGTGACATGTTATCTCCTCTTCTGGAAAGTATCCCTGATTGCTCCCCTAATTAGGACGACACTCCTACCTGGGTTCTAGAAAAAAATGAAAATTTCACGGTAAAATCTTTTTACATATTTCTTATTGATGGTGGCTTGCGCAGCTCGCATCACCCTCTCTTCTGGAAATTTCGTTGTCCTAGAAAATTGCCCTTTTCTGTTGCCTTGCTGGAGAAGACAAAATTCTTACTCTCACAAATCTTTTCAAAAAAGGGTGCAATACTCTAAATTTCTCAGATACCTGTGTCCTTTGTCATAATGCCTCTGAAAGCTTGAATCACTTTTTTCTCAACTGTGATTATTCTAAGCGTATTTGGGCATTTTATTCTCAGGCTTTAGATTTAAATTCTTCACCTTAATCAATTACTCTACTGTGGAACACTTGGCTACCAACCCTCACCCCTGAGCACCGTATCCTCTGGGACCTTATCTCCCGTGCAATCTTGTGGAACATTTGGATTGAACGCAATACGCGTATTTTTCACTTGAATGCGTTACTGCTTTACAACATTATGTTTAAAAGTGCTAATATGCTTCTCTCTTGGTTCTCAATAGCTGCTGATAGCCACCAGCAATCTCTCAATGAAGCTTCTCAGAAGATCAAGTGCTCTCTTAACTTCCTCAATGCTAGAGGCCCAAATCCTACAGGAGACTCTGACCCTGATGCTGCTCAGGAGTAGCTGCTCTTGATGTCTTTCTAGGAAGGCCTGAGATGCCAGACGGTGTCTTCCGCTTACTTAGAATTTTCTCATCTTTTTACTTCCTTTTGCTGTTTTCTGTTTCTCCTCACCCTTGGTGAGAGGAGTTTTCTACTTTGTACTATCTTTTCCTATTCAATAAATCTGTGGTTTATCCACATTTATTTCAAAAAAAAAAAAATAATGCGCGGTGCCTATAAAATTGAATTGATTGGACAATTTCCCAAGATGAAAGAAAAAAAAATTACATTACTTGTTGCCGTCCTTATGTCTGCTCTCTGAGTTAAATGCCATTAAATTGGTGTTTGTGACCATGCAGAATAATCAATGTTTTATAATATACACATAAATTGGCAGGATAAGATACCTAAGTCACAAGCAACATGGTTCACGCATCCTTAACAATGGAAAAATGCTATAAATTCCTCAATGTTTTAAGAAGACAAGAGAGGGTAATACACATGACTTGCCAATCTTTGGTTACAAACAATGTAAAGATGTAAGGGGTAAATCCACTTTCCAAATTATTTGGATGATAGATATTGTCCTTAATGATATGAAAGAATTCATGTTTCTGAATGATGATCTTAGGCTCAATAAAAGGTGGGAAATATTAGTACCAGTACATTAAAATTAGAATAATCTCTCACAAGGCATCTCGAGCTGCAATCCTACATGTGATTGCATCAGGGACTAAAGATATCTCTAATTCTTGGATGGAGATTTTATAATGCTGATGAGAGAAAAAAAGGCCGTCATTTGATAGCAACAAAGAAGTAAACAATATTGATTGTAATCTGAGAGTCTATGCCCACTTATTTAATCTGGAACCATTTTGATTTTTATTTAATTACATTACCAATGCCACTGGAATATGTTGTTGTTTTCTTCTTGTTATGTGATTCTTGGGTGCTTAACTCTCTCTTTATTTCAATTTTTAAAGCCAGTTTAAAAAAGTAAAAGACGGCTCCAATTCCTATATATATATTAAATTAAAAAAAGGTGAATAATGATTCTATAATAATGTAGTAACTACTCCCTTCGTTCCTTTTTTCTGTCATAAATCCATGTTCTTTTTTATCTGTCATTTTCTAACATCAAGAAGTATTTATTAATTTTTTAAAAAAATTACCCTTAACACTTTATTTAACTCTCTTGTTGTAATTAAATATGGAAGAGAAATATGAAGATATAAATTATGGGTAATTTTGAAAATATAACTAATTTTTTATAAAATTTTGTGAAATAACTAATGTCACGCCCCGAACCCGAAGCGTTGACAAACGACCGCATACTTACAAGGCCATAACCAAGTAGGCACGCAAGGCCTCAAAACCTGTCTCACACTAGGAATAACAACATCTATATATCAAAGACAATAAATTTCAAAAGCAAAGGAAACTACAATGTCGAAATATAAAGAAAACACATATCACTGTATGACATAACTATAAAATAAAACAAGAAAAGTTCAGTCCACAACAAAAAGAGAGTTTATTAACTCGGCAACCACTAGACGGCGACTTGCTCAACAACCTCGCTAAGCTGTCCACCATTGAGCCCTACTCCTGATTTGAAAGGAATTGAGAACAACTTAGGTAGCGTTTGGTTGGATGTAATTCTAAATTCAGTGGATTTTCAGTTATAATGTAAGTGAAAATATTTGATTTTTAAAATATAGTGCAGTTAAATCTTGTGTTTGGTTGGATGTAACTGAAATTACTATATTATAAAATTTTATGTTTGTTTGGAAGGATTTGTAAATCTGGAATTGGAAAACACATGTGTATATGTGTATGTATATGTGTGTATATATATGCATATATGTATATGAGTATATATATGTATAAATATATGTATATATGCATATATGTGTATGAGTATATATATCTGTATATACGCATATTTATGTGTGTATATATACATATATGAGTATATATATGTATATGTGTAAAAATACATGTATATGTTTATATAAATATGTAAATGCATATGTGTATGTATATGTGTGTATATATGCATATATATATATATATATATATATATATATATATATATGTATATATATATATATATATATGTGTATATATACATATATGCATATATGCATATGAGTATATATATCTGTATATATGCATATGTATATGTGTGTATATGTATATATATATATACATATATGAGTATATATATGTATATGTGTAAAAATACCTGTATATATATATAAATATGTAAATGTATATGTGTATGTATATGTGTGTATATATGCATATTTGTAAATGAGTATATCTGTATGTATAAATATATATATATATGTGTATATATACATATATGCATATATGTATATGAGTATATATATGTATATATGCACATGTATATGTGTGTATATATATATGTATATGAGTATATACATATACATATATAAGTATATATGTATAAGTATATATATCTATATATGTATAAGTATATATATACATATATATACATATATGTATATAAGTATATATGTACCTGTATATGTGTATGTAAATGTATACGTATGTGTATGTGTTTATGTGTATATATATTTCTATATATTTATGCATGTATGGATATATATATATATATAGTTTTCAACTCCCGGGATTTGGTTTTACGCTCAATTTGGGCGTAAAACCAAATACACCAAAAAAGCTATTATAATGCAATCCCAATTACATTAGGGTTTGCAGATACATCCAAACAAACAATGAATTTCATAAAGTAAAAAATTTGGTTTTACATGTAAAACCAAATACACCCAAACAAACACACCCTTAATGAGCTTGGGAGCCCAGTAAGCAACCATTAAAAATATCGGAATCATAAAAGTTCAATAATTTTTTAAAACATACAAAATGTAACATAATGGAATAAATATCAAAATGAACCCAGAAATCAGATAAACTTCAAAACAGATTTAATTTACCAAAATAACGAGCATATAAGTCCCCAAACAACTAATACCAAAACAAAACATCAGAACTCATTTATTTAAACTCGGTGACCCGAGTCAGATTTCAGAGCTCATATGTTTACCGTCGGTGACCCGAACCAGAATACCAGAAGCCGTTATTCTTCACCGACGGAGCGGTGAGAAACTATAGTTTATATGTTAGAAGTACGTGTCGACACGGTCAGTGTTTAACCCCAGTGACATGGTTATTGCACATTTAATTGGGGATTAATTTTTATGTCGAAATATTTCATGTTCTTAACATAATAAACTATCAAAATCAATACTAAGAAAATACAGTGTAATCGAATGATCCCTTTTTATATATCAAATAATCAATTATCTAAACTTGAATTGACAATTTATAAAAATTATCAAAGAATTGAATAATCCATATAACTCCAAAATATAATTAATCAAGAAAAAAATATAAATATATATACAATTTTTAAGCAAATCCAAAGCAATCCAAGAAATCAAAAATTAAATAGATAAATTAATTCGGAACCCAGCATTTCAAAGAAATAATAAAATAATAATCATAAATTAAGTAAATATAATAACTCAGAAAAGGTATCATGAATCCATAGAATGATTACATTAACAACTAATGAGCTGAGTTAGCATAAAATCTCTAATTAAACATAATATCATAAAATAAATAAATAAATATTACTAAATGATGAAGGTGATTGTCAACATAGTAACAAAATATAAAACCTAAGCCTTGAATAATTTTAACAGTAAAACCCAAGTTAATTAAATAACTACGCAGATGTTAATCGGAAATAAAAAATTTGCATATACATATATATACATATTTTATATGTGGTGTACAGTGTACCTATCGATCGCTCAAAACCCCCAAAATCCTATGATAGGTCAAATTTTTTCGGTGGAATCTCACAATGTAAGTGACACAAAACCCTTGACGAAGAGACCTATCCCCGTCCTCACCGCCAGCACCACACACCAAAACAAAAGAAAAGGAGGAGAAGAGGAAAAAAAAACTAGATCTCTCCCTCTTCTTAATTTCAACCAAGATCTATAATGGGAGAAACGAAGAGGCGACGACTAGGGTTTTGAAACCTTCCGCAACTACCATGCATGCACAATTAAATAAAATAAAAATAAAAATGCGTGGGGCCCACAAATAAGTTTCTTGGTACGTGAGATTCGGTTAACCACGACAGATAAAAAAAGAACGGAGGAAGTAGTTATTATGTGAGATGACCTAATGTACCTTTTAATCCCTTATCGAATTCCATATGTGTATATAAGTGAAGGACATTATTCAATGTTAGGCATGTTTTTTAGGGTTTGCTCTCTCCCTTCACTTATATTAATATCAAATTATTATTATTATTACTCATGATTTTTTTTTTAAATTAATAACGCAGATAAGGAATTTTCTCCAAATCTTTCAATTTATTTAGTGAAAAATAATTTATTATTGCAAAAACATTTTTTTATTATCGATGTCAAATTTTAGGAACTTGAACAATAGAAATGCAGAGTCTTGAAATATAAATTAAAATATAAATATTTATATAATAAGAGAATGCTAATTTATTCCCCTTCTACATAATAGATTGAGGGCTCATCTCCTCTCGTAACAATGATGGAAAGTTACAGCTTATTCACATTTATTTGAAAAAAAAAATTAGAATTACAAATTTATTAAGATTAAGCTCCTTGTGTACCCTTGCAAGGTTCATGCTTGATGTACTCAATGAGCTTAGTTATATTCTCATAAGAACATCCACCTTCTTCCATAGCCTTAATGGCCTTCCCCTTAATCTCTCTAGACTATGGCCCTTATCCTCCTCTCCATCACCCATCAAGCCCCTCACAACCCTCTCTACATCAGCACCACTAACAAAAATCTCATTCTCACCGAAATAAAACACATGCTTCTTCACTCCAATAGCAATACCCATCCTCAGGAACTTCACAACCAACCTCTCATTCAAGAACTGGTTTGCAAAATGCGGCCAAGTGATCATTGGCACACCATTTGATACTGCCTCCAACATTGAGTTCCATCCACAATGACTGACAAAACCACCAACAGCCTTATGTGAGAGTATTGCAGCTTGTGGGGCCCATCTTTGATCACAATACTAATAAACACTACATATAAAGTAGACATCACAAGGAACAAATTTCTTATAAATATCAAAACTCAAAGCTCACTCAGTTAATCAAGAAAATTCACACAAGTAAAGACTAAACAGAAAAACACACAAAAACAACCTTCAAACTGAAAAACAATTAAACCATCCTTTATACAAACTTTGGTGACTAAAAAAAACTAGTTAGTCATCATCCCACGCGTCTGAACCAGATCAACTCAACCGCTCTTCATCCAGCCAGCTGCTTTGCCTCGAACTAACGAAATTTATCTATGATGATCAAATCTTAGCCCTTTCATAGATTCACCAAACCTTTGCTTCAGCTGCTGCCTCGAACTTAAACATTCTTCTTTGATGGATCAAATCTAGACCATACAATCCAAAAGCTAACCCCAATGCTTGACTTAACCTATGCCTCGAACTTACACCTTTTCTCTGATGAATTGCATCCCGTTGATTTATTTCCAGTTGAGAACTAATGAACTTAACAAACTTGCTTCTCTACTCTCATTCTTCTTCAATTCTCTTCAGACTCAATCACAACTAACTAAATAATCCTCAAACTCATCCTCTTCTCAAACCTTTCCAACCACTCCTTAACCGCCGGGGACTTTTCCACATCCTTAATAACCCAAATGAAAGGAACCCCAAAAACCTCAAGTTCTGATCCAATCTCCAATGTCTGTCCCACTTTCATCCGTGTCAAAGTGCCAAAGCTGACATAAAGCACCGAGTTTTCTTCCATAGAATCAAGCCAACCAAACAACTTCTCTTGATCCACTACAGTCTTGTTCCCTCTCACAATCCTAGCACTCAAATCATCATCCTTATCATATAAACACAATGGCCCAACAGCCCAAACATCCTTTCCAACCACCTTCTTATATGCCTCCACAAACATAAGCTCAACATCATCAAAAGTGTTCATAACCACCCCATCAGCAGTCTCCGCTGCATGCAAAACCTCATCCTGTATCTTCTCAAAACTCGGCATGTTTGACCAATCGGACGAATGCACTTTAGAAACCTTAAAACTCTGACCAACATCACCATCATCATCATCAGTCAAACCAGGCACGGTAATTTCTTCAAACTCATCAGTAACAGTCTCAAAAATCTTATGTAGCTGAAAAACATAACTACAATAGATATAACCACAAGAAGGGCCATGAAAGATAAGCCGGCGAATGTTGAGTGAACATGCAACGTTTGTTGTCCACGGGTTCCACATGTCATTGATCATGTAGGTCGGCCGGGGGATAAGATCTCTGAGGCATTGCTCAAGCGGATGGGCGAGGAGTCGGTTAGCGTCAAATAAGTTTAGGAAGGGTTCTCGGGAAGAGAGGAGGTCAAAGTTTTCACAGCCGAGTGGGAGGCCTGCTTCGGCACAGGGAAAAGGGAGCTCGATGAAGTTTATGTTAAATATGAGATCAAAAGCAAGAATCGATTGAATGAGCTAAGTTTATTTACATAATATCTGGCTTTTAAATAGCCTAACAACTAAATTAGAAATCTTAACAAACTCAGAAATCCTAACAGACTCTATCCTTACCGAATTTATTTAACAGAAACAAAGATCAAGTCAACTAGACTTGATAAACTCCTACAAAGAAGGAAACAACTCTTACAAATCCTCCCCTAAACCAACTGTGTCTCACAATTAGTTTAACATTTCTGGCTCGCATACACCCAAATGATCTCTGAGTTTCAAAAAAGTATCCAACTGCAAAGGTTTTGTCATTAAATCAGCAACCTGTTCCTTAGTCCCACAATGCACTAGCTTTATGACTCCATTTTGAACAAGTTCTCTCAAGAAGTGAAAACGTACATCAATGTGTCACTTTTTCCATGTATCACAGGATTCTTATCTAGCTTAATTGTTGAACTATTGTCACAATAAGCAATAATACCTTTATCATGAACACAACCAAGCTTTGCAATAACTCTCCTCAACCAAACTGCTTGACTTGCACATCCAGCTACAGCCACGAACTCAGCTTCTGTGGTTGATAATGTAACTATAGGCTGCTTCTTTGAAAGCCACGAGATAGCCCTTGAGCCTAGCAAGAAAACATAACCAAATGTGCTCTTTCTGTCATCCAAATCTCCAGCGTAATCACTGTTTGTATAGGTCACAAAATCTAAGATCTCTCTCTTGTACATAATTCCATAATCAATTGTTCCTTTCAAGTATCTTAATATCCTTTTTGTAGCTTGTAGATGGAGTTCAGTAGGTTTAGACATGAATCTGCTAACTAAACTCACACTATACATCAAGTCTGGACGAGTTGCAGAAAGATACATAAGCCTTCCCACAACTTTCTTGTAAAATGACTCATCAACTACAACTCCATGCTCATCTTTGCTCAATATGCTCCCAGGAACAATTGGACTACCAACAACTCTACTCTCCAACATTCCAAACTTTCTCAAAACTTCAGTTGCATACTTTTTCTGGAAAATGAAAATACCACTTACTTGCTGCATCACTTCTATGCCAAGAAAGAACTTCATCATGCCAAGATCAGTCATATTAAAAGCTTGCATCATTGAGGTCTTGAAATCACTCATCATTCCTTCATCATCACTAGTGTAAATTAGATTCATCAACATAAAGATTCACAATAAGTAATTTACCTTCCTTGCTTTGCTTGGTGAAGAGTATTTGTTCATTTAGACACTTCTCAAAACCTTTTCCCACAAAATAAGACTTTATTCGACTAAACCAAGCTCGAGGTGCTTGTTTTAGTCCGTATAGTGCCTTATGCAATTTGTACATTTTATCTTCACTTCCTTCAACTTCATAGCCTCTTGGTTGTTCCACGTACACATCCTCATTGAGTTCACCATGTAAGAAAGCGGATTTAACATCCATCTAAAAAATCTTCCAATTGCTCTAAGCTGCTAATGCCACCACTATTCTCACTGTTTCAATTCTAGCTACTGGTGCATACACATCAACATAATCAATTCCATATTTTTGCAAGTACCCCTTGGCGTGCTTCACAAGATCACCTTTCTCATCATATTTGGTCTTATAGACCCACTTAACTCCAACTTTCTTAGCTCCTGCTGGCAAATCAACTAAGCTCCAAGTCTTGTTCTTCTTTATGGACTCTATCTTTTTATCCATAGCTACCCTCCAATGCTCAATCTTCACTGCCTCCTCAAAAAACGTAGGATCACTAGCCACCATGAAGGCCATATTGACTTCTTCATCCTCCGAAAGTCCTAACCCTCCCCGCTAACATAATCATTTAGCCATGAAAGGGTTGGGATTCTCTTGTTCTCCTCATACGAGTCCTACTACCAGTTACTTCCTCATTTTCATTTTCTCCCTCGTTTCCATTTTCAATTTCCACATTTTCACCATCTTCCTCACTCTCATTTTTGACTCCTTCATTGTCATCATCACCCCAATCTAAATATACCAGAATTTCTTCTCTATAACTACTATCCCGATTCCAATTTTTTCCTTCTTCAAACACAACATCTCTACTTATCACAATCTTCTTAGTAATTGGATTAAACAACCTATAATCCTTTGATTCATCACTTACACCAAGGAAAACACAAGTAAATCTTCTGTCATCAAGTTTAGTTCTTCGTACCTCAGGCACATGAACATGTGCAATGTAACCAAAAACTCGGAAGTGATTGACTGAGGGCCAAAATCCACTACATGCTTCTTCTGGGGTGATGTCTTTTACTGCTGAATTCGGACATATTTACACATGATTACTCCAGTTTACTGCCTCAGCCCAGAATGATTTTGGAATTTTCTTCTTAGAGAGCATAGCACGTACCATGTTCAATACCGTTCTATTTTTGCGCTCCGCAACACCATTTTGTTGAGGGGTGTATGCAGTAGTCAATTGTCTTTGTATCCCATTCTCCTTGCAAAATGAATTGAATTCAGAATAAGTATTTCTCCATCTCTATCTGTGCGCAAACACATAATTGGCAGCCCTATCTAATTTCCTATTACCTTCATAAAGCATTTGAAATAACTCAAAGCTTATGACTTCTCAACCAAGAAATAAATCCATGACTTCATGCTATAGTCATCAATAAAACATAGAGTGTACCTCTTGTTGTTGATTGAAGTGGGGTTTATTGGACTGCAAATGTCAGCATGAATGAGGTCTAAAATCTGTTCAGATCTCCATGAACTCTTGATAGGCATTGGATCTCGGTGATGCTTCCCAACAAGACAGTTAGTGCATAATTCTGCGGTTGTAGTGAGCTTTGGCAGTCTGTGAACCATCTTCTTGCTTTCCAAAGTCTTTAGGTCTTTATAGTTCAAGTGACCATATCTGCGATGCCATAGTTGAGTTGTATTTTGTGCACTTGTAAGAAAACAGTTGTCTTTCAACACTTGAGGAGCTTGAGATTGGCTTTGATGGTGCACAAACACTATAAACATCCTGTTTGTACTCATTCTTGTTTCAATAATCAAACCTCTATCAGGATATAAATCTTGTAGACCCCTTCCTTAATCACAATTGCTAACCCTTTTTCTTGAAGTTGTCCTATGCTTAAGAGATTATTTTTCAACTCTGGAACATAGTACACATCAGTAATAGTGTGTCTAACACCATTTAACATAAGCTTCACATTACCTCGAGCTGTGACATTCATTCTGCAATTGTTTTCCAACTTGACAGTATGTTTGAAATCTTCATCTAATTCGAAGAAAAGAGCTTTGTCACCACACATATCATTTGAGCAACCTGATTCGAGAAACCACGCATCTTCTCGTCTGCTTTCCTTCACTTCAGCATAAGCCATTAACAATAACTCCTCCTCCTCCTCCTCAACTACTGCATAGTTAGCTTCCTTTTTTAAATTTGGGCACTCATACTGGAAATGCCCAAGCTTATGGCACTTAAAACACTCTAATGTGGGCCTTGAAAACACCTGTCTCCCTCTACCTCTTCCTCGTCCTCTTGCTCCACCTTGTGCTAGTCTTCCACGCCCTTTGGTACTTTGGCCTTCATCATGTGACACCTTGAGTGCTTGTTCTTCTTCTCCTTCTTTTTCCTTCCTAAATTTTTGCTCATGCACCAGCAGAGAACTTTGCAGATCATTTACTGAAAGCTCATCAATATCTTTTGCTTCCTATATGGAACACACAATGTAATTCCATTTTTTAGTGAGGGTCCTCAAGATCTTCTCCACTATTTTGACATCAGGCATCTTCTCCACAGTTCCGCATATCATTTGCAATCACCATCACTCGACCAAAATAGTCAGTAATTGATTCTCCATTCTTCATCTCCAAAACTTAGAAGCTCCTGCGAACGCTATTCAGTTGAGCTCATTGAACACGAGTGTTGCCTTGATATTTCAACTTCATTGAATCCCAGAGCTGTTTGGACGTCTCCTTTTTCGTGATTGTCTTCAAAATTGACTTGTCAATTGATGAGAACAAGTAATTTTTTGCCTTCAAATCTTTCAGCTTCATCTCCTCCAGAATTTTCTTCTCTGCAATTGAAAGTGCTTCCTCATCTTCAGTCACTATATATCCTGATTCCACTACACTCCAAAACTCCCTGGATCTGAGCAAGTTCTCCATGACCAAACTCCAATGGTCATAATCGCCATCAAATTTTAGAATACCAGGTTGAGTATATCCAATGTTTGCTTCAGAACTCATCTTTCTCTTTTGCCAAACTTGCCGCCTCTCTGATTCCAAATGTTAAATATGAGATTAAAAGCAAGAATCGATTGAATGAGCTAAGTTTATTTGTATAATATCTGGCTTTTAAATAGCCTTACAACTAAATTAGAAATCCTAACAAACTCAGAAATCCTAAAGAACTCCATCCTTACAGGATTTATTTAACAGAAACAAAGATAAAATCAACTAGACTTGATAAACTCCTACAAAGAAGGAAACAACTCTTCCAGTTTATAGGGAGGCTGAACTCGTGCACGCGGGCTATGACGGGTTTGATGCACGCGTGACGCATTCACTAGGTTGTGATGAAGGTGATGTGCACGCCACGATTGGCCAGCAACCGTGCCATGTCAAGCATAGAGATTATGTGTCCTTATGCAAATAGTGGAACTAGAACAACATGAGGAGGTGTATACACAAATAGTGGAACTAGAACAACATGAGGAGGTGTATACACAAATAGTGGAACGTAGTAGTAGTGCTGTTGTTGGCGTCATTGATGATGTTAGTTTGTTTGGTCATGGCTGTGGAGATGGATACGAGAGCTTTGGGAAGGATGAAGGATGTGGGTGGAGATGAAGAAGGTTTTATGGGGATAAGGGTAAAGCAAAGCCTAGAATTCAGTGGGACTTTAAATAATACTGGCGCAGAGACACAAAGGTGACCAAAACGGTCCAAACTTGTTTGTTTGGTACTCGGAGTGTGTCCTCACACTCGGCAAAGTGCTAGCATGGATGGTGCTAGCGTGCTGGATTAACGAATGGTTGTTTTTGCTTGCGCGTGATGTGTTTTATCTTCTCTTTTTGAAGATAGGATTGTGGCAATTAACTATGCCGCAGTTTTATTGCAGGTCATCAAGAAGTTAGAGCCAGTTTAGGAAATGAAAAAAAAAGGCACGAATAACAATTTCACTAGCTCACCCACCGGTGATGAGCACGATCAGGAGATCCAGGACTCAGACCAGACCGGCGGCTGTTCTTTTAAGCTCCTCTTGTTCTTTTTGTCTCTGTGCAGAGTCCTTCTTTTAGCACAGTGGTTTTGTTTTTTTTTTTTTCCTTGTGCTCGTATTGGTTGTGGTTTTTTCATGCATTTTGTTCTTCTGTAGTTTTCACCTCTTGTGACCTTTTTACTTTGGTTTTTGAAAAAAAATAGATAAAGTACAATTTGATATTGGAACAATTAGAAAATAATAAAATAATTCAGAATAATAAATTTTTATTATTTCAAACTTTAGTTAATTAAATGAGCATAACAACGGGGAAAAAGATCTTTTTTTGTTTGTGTTGTTTTAGTCCTTATATATAATGTCTCTAATTGTTTTTAGTGTTAGTATTTTGTTTTTCACTTTTTTGTGGATTTGTTTTTGTTGTGGGGTGTCTGTTTTTTCTCTTTTCTTTTCTTTGTACGTGGTCATCCACTTTTTTTTATTTGTTCTCTATTTTTAATATATATGATTTATTTATTTTTCTAAAATAAAAGAAAATTAAATGAGCATAAAAATTGTAATGAGTCTTTAGTTTTTAAAATATTTATTTTAATTAATATCAGTTAAATTAATTAAAATATGATCTCTATGGTAAGAAGTCTTTTTCTTCATTGCATGAATTCTAGTATGCATGCATGCTAAGACCGTTTGGCGTGAAAATATTTCTACCGTAATCTAAAAATATTATTTTATTTGAAATTATAGCACCAATAATTTTAACAGTCATTAAAAAAAAATCTCAACAATAACATATTATTCAGAAACTTACCAACCACATTATTATCTCCAAAACAGGTATTTTTTTAGTTTTTATTTTTTTATTCTGGAGTAATGTGGTAACTTTTGCTGAAATTTTTGAACAATTTTATCTTTCAAATGTAATTTTTAAGACAAGTTTGCCCTTGATTTTTAATAATTAGATTTAATTACCCCTCACTCAAAATTAAAATATTTAACATTTAAGTATTATTTTAATTTGACATTTTATTACTTGTTTTATACATATTTTAATAATTATGCGTGTTAAGTATATTATAGTTGATATATATGAATTTTGGTTTGTATTTTTTGTCACGACCCGAACCCGGCTTAATGGACCCGGGACGCCGACAAACGGCCTTACACATACAAAGCCGAAACCAAGTAAACATAGTAGACCTCAAAACATGTTCCAAAACAGAATAAAAAACTAACTAAGTGGTTTGCAAAAATAATACAAACTTATTCAAATGCTAACAATCAATGGGATATAGGCGATTGCCCAACTAGCCTCGCTAAGCTATCCGCCACTTAACTCTACTCCTGATAAAAAAAGAGATATCAAAACATTTATGAGTTTGACAGCCTAGTAAACTATTAGAAATAATCGATATAATCAAATTAGGGTTAGTAAAATCATTCGAATCAAATTAGAATTATCAATTATAATTAATTAATCAACAATTAATTAATCATTAGGGTTACCTCCAACGCACACACGCAATGTTCTCGAACTTTTCACCCTCGATCCGAAAGAAGTGATGATTTCTTTTTGCTCCAAGCAACTAATGTGAATATTAAGGTTTTTGCCGTAGCCGTCTTTTGATGGCAATCACAAATTAATTGAGAAACCCTAATCTCATATCACATATTTATAGGGAGTATATATTCGGATAAGGTTAGAACATGTTGCGTGGACCCATTTGGGATCACTACATCTTTAGCAAATTAGTCCATACTAATTTTATAATCACAATCATATCCATCAACAAATTGCAATTTAATTCAAAGATTAGAGATATTCATATGTGAGACACCAATATAATATTTTACATATTAATCCCTCTATCAATAAATAATCCATATAAGTGGGATGATTAGACCACCAATAGCACTGTCGATCTCCACTTATATGTGTGTTTCTTTACACTATTGGACATAAAGCAATTTAAGAAAAATGTATAATAATATATATTTTATATATATAATAAAATACTTTCAAAAATTTAACTGGCCGGATTTTTATCCAACACATAAGAAACACAATATAGAATATTCTCTCCTACAATAGGAGTGATAGATCTCATCTTCGATGACTACAAACCTTCATGTATTTATTATATAACCCAACGTATCTGTATATAGCCTGTAATTAGCATCACCGGTTGATATTATCAAAGTAATATAATTTATACATAAGATTTAATAACATATATCCTTAGGTAATAAGGACTTTTTGTAACAGAATAACTCTTTTGTTCTATGACAATGTTTGGTCTAAGAGTTCTGTATGGTCCAGTTCAATATTTGTCAACTACAAATATCCACAATGTTACTAAGAGTCTCCACTCTAGTGGTTGAGACATACCACTCTATCACATATAGTAGTACAACATGTGACAACCAATAATGAATACAAAATCATATTTTATCTCATAGGTTGTGAACTATTTTAGTTGCAAGGAACATAGAAAAAAATGTCTCACTTTAATGATCTCTATCATTAATTTGAGATCTATACAATGCAAGCCCATAAAAGTAGAGTTAATGAATCTGCTATGTTCTCTGCAGAAGCGACTTTCGTTATCACTATATCTCTTCGTTTAGCAATCTCTCTTACTAAATGAAACTTTCTTTCTATGTGCTTTGTTCTTTGATGAGACCTTGGTTCCTTAGCTTGTGCAATTACCCCGTTATTATCACAAAACGAAGTGATAGGAGCCTCTATAGTAGGAACAACGCCTAACTCTTGGATGAACTTCTTGATCCATACTGCTTCTTTTGTTGCTTCACATGCCGCAACATACTCTGCTTCAGTTGTGGAATCGGCTACAGTACTCTGTTTACAACTTCTCCAACTAAAAACCCCATTATTTAAAGTAAATACAAATCCAGATGTAGACTTTCTATCATTAGGATCCGATTGGAAATCTGAATCAGTGTATCCATCAAACTTTAATGGACCCCCACCATATATCAAATAATAATGTTTAGTCCTATTAAGATATTTAAGAATATGCTTAACGACAGTCCAATGCTCATTTCCAGGATTAGATTGATATCTACTCACAACACTAACTGCTTGAGTAATATCTGGCCTTTTACATAACATTGCATACATCAAACTCCCAACTGCAGATGCATATGGGCAATGTTTCATTCTTTCTAACTCCTCATCAGTTTGAGGTGACATTTTCGTAGAAAGAATAATTCCAATGTCTAAAAGGTATTAACCCCTTTTTGGAATCTTGCATGTTAAACTTAGCCACAATCTTTTCAATATATTTAAACTGAGACAATCCCATAAGTCTATTACCTCTATCTCTATAGAGTTTAATGCCTAAAATATATGATGCCTCACCCAAGTCTTTCATAGATAATTTGTTAGACAACCATAATTTTGTTGAAGATAACATTCCTATGTCATTCCCAATGAGAAGAATATCATCAACATAAAGAACAAGAAAAGTAATAGCGTTCCCTTGTGTTTTCTTATAAACACAATTTCATCCGGATTTTGAGTAAAACCAAACAATTTGATCGTTTCATGAAACTGGATGTTCCAACTTCTAGAGGCTTGTTTAATTAAGTCCATATGTAGACTTGTTAAGCTTGATGACCCGAGCCAGAATTATCAAAGGCCCTTATTCTTCACAAATGGAGAATGGTGGAAAACTATAGTTTCTATATCAGAGTACATGTCAACACGGTCAATGCTTAATCCCCAGTGACAGGGTTAGTGCATAGTTAATTAGGACTAGTTTCTATGTCAAAATACTTCATGTTCACAAAACAATAAAATATCAAAATTCAAATTAGGCAAAATACGTGTAATTTGCTAGGCAAAATTTTTAGTAGTTTATCATATCAAAATAGACCAACTATTTGAATTCAAACATGAACAGATAACTTAAAAAAAAATAATTAATCAGAAATTAACTAAAATATCTAAAATTCAGAATTTAAATAATAGGTATTTATATAAACGGTCTTAAACTTTAGAAATTAAATAATTCTAATTTAAATAAATTTTTAAACCTTTTAGATAATTCTAATCCAAAATAAAATATCATTACTCAAAATTTCAAATAATTTAAAGTAATTTTAAAAATAATAACAATAAATAAATAATTCAAAATATAAATCAAAATAATCAGTATTTTTCATAAAAATTCCAAAAGTTCAAAAAACTAGAAATCAAACAAGTTTCCTCATAAAATCTTATATTTGAGAATAATTTTCAAGGAAAAAAACCTATTTAACACAAGCAAGAGAATTGAAAGAAGGATAAAAATGCAAAAGATCAAGCTATCACCCAAATATTGGTTATTTTCAAGGGTATAATAGCCTAAGGTCATATTAAATCCTATCATGACCCATAAGTACTAAATTAGACATAAGTTTGACTATTTTTTCCCAAACCACAAAATTATAAATTTTAATGATATTAGACAGCCAGAACTATGACATATCCAAAATTTACATAGTTTAGAGTACTACTCAAAGCATAACATTTATTTAAATGCCCGGCTATTCCCGCAAACTTGCAATTTCGACATACCCTTTTCAAACATGCATATATCTCAATCTATAACTCCAAAATTAGAGATATTTTACTAAAAATCATATGACTTAATAATAAACAACTTTTTTATTTTTCTCCTTATCCAATTCGATTTTTATGACCATAAAAAATATCCATAAATCTTGATGTTCTGCACAGACATCCCATCCGAGATAATTTACTAATAAAATCATATCTCATAAACTACAAGTGTATAAAATCTAAAAATTTTCATGTATTTAGGAAACATCAAAATATACAACTTTTATATTAAACATGAGTCCTTATTTAACTTATAAGATCCTTAAATTCTCTGATCAAACTTCATGCTTCATGTAGAAAGCCATCGAGCACATTTACAGAAACCTGATCATATCTTACAAATTACAGCGATAAAAATTCTAAAATTCTTATATCCATAGATCATGCTGACTTCTACAACTTTACTATCTAATTCTTTATCTAGTTCAAAGACATCATTCTTGTTTAAAAAGGCAAACACATGCTTCGCCATAAGAGAGGATTTAGCAAGAGATAAATTTTTTATTCCAAAACCCCCCCTCAGGCTTACCATCGTTAAGAGTTTTCCAGTTCACGTTATGGATGCCCTTTCCATTGCGATTCCTACACCAATAGAATTTCCTAACCATTTTGGTGATATCAGAAAGAACTGTTTCTGGAATTGTGTAAACTGATAAAGTGTAAGTAGGAATGGAAAGAAGGGAAGAGTTAATTAAAGTTGCTTTCGCAGTAGGAGAGAGGTTGAAGTTGCTCCAACGGGCGCACTGAAGATGAACTTTATCAATCATTGGTTTAAAGGTAGAAGCAGCAAGACGCTTAGGGGAAATCAAAATTCCAAGGTATTTAAAAGGAAAGGTGGTTTGAGTAAGGTTTAAGATGACACAGATACAGGAGGAGACATGTTTGTTGCACCAAATTGGAAAGAAGATCTGAGACTTAGATAAATTAGGACGCTACCCGGTAAGGACGTACACCATAGACATTTAGACACTGATTGATGCCACGGGTAGCATGCCTAGAAGCCTGGGTGACAAGAATTAAATCATCAACCAACATGAGATGATTGAAATTATGATTGAGGTTAGGATGAAATCCGGGAAGCAAACCAATCGCCAGACCAGAATTGAGCATAGAAGTAAGGACTTGGGTCACCAAAATGAAAAGATGAGAGGAAATAGGGTCCCCTTGGCAGACACCTCTGAACGAGGAAAACCATGGGGAATTGGAACCATTAACCAGAATGGAGAAGGAACAAGAATGTAAACAGGTAGAGATCCAGGATATCCAAAGTGAAGGAAAATTCATACGGGAAAGAACCTCAAGAATTGCACTCCAATTAACAGTATCATAAGCTTTCTCGATGTCTAGTTTTATTAGCATCCTCGGAGGGTTTTTGAAATTAGTGTCTAACGTGTGGACAATCTCTTGCACAACAATAATGTTATCAAACAAGCACCGACCAGTCACAAATCCAGTTTGCTCTCGACCTATCAATTTAGGGAGAACCAGCTGCAACCGATTGACTAGGAGCTTAGAAATGATTTTATAATTGACATTGCAAAGCGAAATCGGACGAAAATTAGAAATGGTCCTAGGCCTATCCTTCTTGGGGATAAGGGTAATAAAAGTTTTACCCCACAAAGAAGGAATCACAGAGTTAGCAAAGAAAAAGCGGATGGCAGAGAACATATGGTCACCAATAATATGCCAAAAATTACGATAAAACTCAACAGTGAAACCGTCGGGACTAGGAGCCTTGCCAGTGGGCAGGTCTAAAATAGTTTAATAAACTTCATCCTTAGAAACCCCCCGATTAAGAGAAGCTGCATCCGAGTCAGTAATGCAAGGGAGGTTGCCAGGAAAAGCATAACCATATTGTCGTTAGGCACGCTCCAGAGATTTTTATAGAATGTGAAGAAGGCGCTTTCAATACTCTCATGTTCATGACAATGGATACCGAAAGAGTCATCAACCTGAGAGATGAAGTTAGCATGGGCACGGATACGAGTCATGGCATGAAAAAAATTGGTATTTTTGTCTTCATCCTTTGATCCACAGCATTCGGGCACGCTAGGCCCATAAATTACTATTCTGGCGCTGCAAGTGCGAGAGATTAGTGTAATGTTCCATTAAGAGAGATTGAGAGATAAAATTAAAATCAGAGTGCTCCAGGTTACTAATTTCAGCTTCAATACAATCATATCAGACTCAATTTTGTTGATGCCACGACGGCGCTAAGCACTGAGATTAGATCGGTTACACGATAGAAGGTGAGTAAGCGCTTGCATGGCTTGCCATGAGGTTGCTTAAACCAAGCATCCCGAACGGCGTCATGACAGCCTACAAAATCAAACCAGTTGTTATTAAAACGAAAAATATATTTAGAGGAAGCAGGAGAAGGGGAAGAAGCCAGAAGGAGAGGAGAGTGATCATAAAACAAACGAGGGTGATGCATAAGCTTATTGGTCTTAAAAAAATCTGCCAAAACAAGATTAATCAAGCATCTATCGAGTCTAGCCTAGCGGCGAGCTAACCCCAACTGGTTGTTACACCAGGTATATTGAGCGCCAGAGTAGTTAAGATCAATCAGATTATTATGCTCAACGAATTCGCTAAAAAAGTGGGCTTTTCTATCATAATAGGCGAATGGCCCCCCTGAAGGTCGGATCTATGGAGAATGGAGTTGAAATCCCCGACAACGAGCCAGGGGACCTACAAGGAAGCCAGTTTAGAGAGTTCGTGCCAAAGAAAGCATTGAGATCTAATCCGAGTGGAGTTGTAAATAATAGAGATGAGAAAAGTTTTAGAAATGTTGTGAGAGATAATGATATAAAGGGCGCGTCTGGATGCCGCCATGGGCGTAACCGTTCCGATGGATTTGAGCCAGAACACGATTATTCCTCCGGAGAAGCCGTCCAAAAAAATAGCTACCCAGTCCCAATCCTTGGATATTCTTCTACAAAAACGATCAGCCCGATCAGCATTGGCTCTACTTTCAACAAGACAAACAATAGCAGGTTTATGAGTTTTAATAAGACGAAAAACATGGGAAGAAGTATCTCCAGTAGAGATACCCCTGCAGTTCCAGCATATGATTTTAATTGTATTCATAACAACCATGATAACAGTTGAGTAAGAGTAAACACTTCCTGGAGGAGAAGAAGAACAGTAGCTGATTAAGAACCGGGCTCATCGGCTTCAACTCTCCCCTTCTTTGGAGAAGTACTATGCATGCTTCAACCTTTCCGCACGAGGGTCTCTCAGCGGGCTTCCATTTGATATTGGAAGAGAGTCATGTTATCATCTGGGCTAGTATCAGAGAGGATTTCTTTAGACATCTCATCGTCTTCGTCTTCTTCAGAGGAATCCTCTCCCTGGCTTTCATCATCAACCATATCCTCTTCATCGAGAGCATTGGAGACTTTCTCAACAATGATGATATGGGGATTAGAGTCATGAGGAGAGGGGGGACAGATGGGGACTGCACCGAAAATGGAAGAATAGGTGGAGGAGATTTAGGGTAGTACTGAACACGGCTTGACTCTATTCCTGGGGATACTTGCGGAGTGAGATTTTGGTTGAAAGAGATGGGCGGCAAAGCACTAAGTGGTTGTGAGTTACCGCCTTGGAACTCACACTCAATTATGGGAACGTTGGAAGGAGGAGAGGCAAAGGGCGGGCTAAAAAAGGTGCATTGATTAGGGGGCTGGGCGGCTACGCCACTAACAGGAGATGTGACAGGAGATGGAGGTGGCCGCCCACTAGCAGCTGCTCTCCTTCCGCCATGTAGGCTGTGCATGTCAGTGCCTTGGGACGTGTCTGCAACGGGACTCAGCATGACTGCTGCACCGTGAGCCACGTGAGTGGCACGCGTGCCACTGCCGTGGCCACGGGTGCTGCCCCGCCGGTGAGAAACCAGAAGCCAGGGACCGAAATCAGAGTCTGGTGCATTGTGCACCGCTTTAACCAGATTTTAGTGGCACCGGTCTAGGCGGTCCGATACCTGGCACCAGATTTTAGAGTCTGGGTCAACATCATCCATGCATTGATTTAGGCGGTCCGATACCTGGCTAGAACCGGACCCAACCTTCCACTGATGGTGGGGCAAGTTGGTTTTAGTGGCACCGGGTTTCGAAGATCGCGGGCAAGTTTGCTACCATGGCCGATCAGTCCGCACGAATAACAGAACGTCGGCAAACGCTCATATTGAACAACGACAAACACCCTGTGTATATCATCCCCAATCTAGAAACCCCGGCTGAGCGGTTTAGATAGGTCAATTTCAACACAGATTCGGGCGTATTTGGACCTGCTAAGGGATGTAGTGAAATCATCCACCTTGAGCAAAGTACCAAAATGGCCGACAATAGTTTCCAGAGTTTCTCCTTCCCACAACTCCACGGGAAGATTATGAAGCTGCATTCAAATAGCAGCGGTGCTTAGCTTGGCGAATATAGGTTCGAAGAAGGGTTTCCAAGGAGATAGCTGGAGTATAATGCCATTAACGGACCAAGGACCATCGAGGAGGAGCTGCTGCATTGCTTTCTGAGAGGAACACCTAATTAAGAGAAACCCATTAGGGAGATCAGAGATGCTAATATCTCCATAAGCACTCCATTTGGCAATAAGATCGATTTTTTACTTCAGCGAAAGGAGGGGATTTGCCAAAGAACTTCCCATAAAGTGCATATTGGAACTTCAATCTGGCTCTGCTCATGGCGTCTCCATCAATGCGGACAAAATCAGTGGTAGTTTCCTTGAGTTTGGTGAGCATTTGTGCATTATGTAGGGGAGAATTATCTGCCGATTGGTGAAGGGATGAAGCGATTTGTACCCAGGACTTGGGTTGCCAAGGAGGGGGAAGGGGGGCCGAATACCGATCCCCGCTTGCCATGGCAAGAGGGGAGCGACAAAGGAGAGGACTAAGATTCAGAGCAGGTGAAGGAGAGGATTAAGATTCAGGGCAGGCCTCTACTCCATTCGGCCCTAGTGTCTTTTCACTGTTGAAGTTCCTCAAGAGTGCAAAGGCAAGGTGACAGTGAATGTTGGCACTCTTCGATCTCCCCTGACCCCACTGGCGACCGATGGAGGTAGCGTAGGATCTCATTACAATCATGAGCTCTCCACCACAACAAAGGATAAGGCGCTGATCCATTAGGGCCGACGGGATGTGGGGACGACGAACGACGTAGCTGAAGACCCTGCGGTGAATCTGAAGGAAATATCTCTTGTGGAGGTGAAGATAACCCACCCTGGTGGAGGATGGAGCGAGGACGGACAAAGTTTGGCAGTTAACTAGGTGGCAAGGCTCATAATGGCAGAGGATTCCAGCTCCCGTTGTATGGACACGGGTAATGGAGACTGCGTTCATCTGCCTCGGTGTAATGTTCCCCACCCAGTGGAGGTTTTCTCTCGATATGGCGGAATGTGCCACCGGTCACCATTATCAAGGAGGTCGCTACCAGTTGGATCATGAAGACAGGCCGTTGGTCATAATGGGAGTCGTATGGGTGGCAATGGCAAAGGCAGACAAGGACAGCTTATGTACAAGCATGTCGATCATCCCAGTGTTGAAGGGGATGTTTCATTATATGCGCAGGAAGATGTGATTTTCATTTATATGCTTGGAAAATCTCATGTGTCACGTGATGACATGAGATCCAATTCTATCTCTAATGAAGAGGTGGAGCCTGTTAGTCGGATGGGCCCGTTCTTGCACCCCCATCACTTCTGCAACATGTATAGAGATGGGGGGGCTTGAGGGAATTGGGGGGCCGTATGCCATCAGAAATTCCAAGATTTTGGATGCAGATTGTCACCAACTTGAACCCAATCATGTGGAAAATCACCCACTTGATGTGGTGGGATCCGTTTATCATACAAGTTATAAGAAGGAAAAAGTAGTGGTGGGATCCACTCTTGCAAGGAATGAAATGCAAAATGAGAAGGTGGGTCAAATAGAGTTTGTTGGCTAGGTTTTACAAAGAGTTTTCCATTCTCAAGGAGGCATGTGTAGATGGGTCAAAACCTCAGCCTAGTACCCATCAAAAGCAACAAAGGAATATGAATATAGGGATGGGCATCCATGCTGAAGCACTTGGGCCTACAAAGTCCAGAGCTACGAAGGATCCAACTGGCCCTCGAAAGGCTAATTGCTTGGAGATGGCCTCATGCATCACTCTGTTGGATTTTTCAGAGGTGGACTTTTGTAATGGGAATCACGTTGCAACTTTTCCACCTCTTCAAGGGTTGAATTGGCTCCTTGTTTGGGGATTGTGGTCTATGGTGCCAAATCAATTCAAAACCCTGACAAGTGAGTCTTGTCAAGGTATACTTCTGAATGTGCAAGGTGATGAGGAAAGGTCTCAAAAGGGGGAGGAAAAAGGAGGAAACTTGAGGAGTTTCTTTCTTTGGGGATTCATCTTTGAATGGTTGAAGCCATGAGGTTACCTATGAATCAGACGACTCAATTTCTACTTTCGAAAGAATCATCAGAGCGCTCAGGCCAGGATCGCAATCAAAGCACCCTGTAACACGTTTGGTTCATCAAGGGCACGTAGAAGCGAGCATCAGAAGAAGTTGTCTTTCAAATGGAATGAGGAGGCATGCTTTGTACCAGAGCTGCCTAAATCAACAAAGAAGAAAGGTACACGGGGAGTTCCTCTAGAAGTCATAGTTGAGAAGAGAACAAAGCTGGAGGAGCCCTAGGGCGCTAGTGAGCCTAGTGCCGGCGTGGAGGATCACGAGCATGGCATGGGGTAGTCTCGTTGGAGCTCCTTTGGGCCTTCGAGGCCTCTTTGTGGGTGTTTTTGTAATTGTTGGTGTACCACATCTAGTGGTCCTATCTTATTGTTTTTGTTGTACTTTTAACCGCTATGGGTAGCGGTGATGTACTGCCTATCTTTTAGTTTATCGAAGTGGTTTATTTACCTTTTAATATATATATATATATATATATATATATATATATATATATATATTACTTGAATTTTTTCCCATAATTGCTTTATGTTTGCTAAAAATTTCATATTTAGCGGTATTTTAAAAAATTTGGTACATTACCATGTTGATTGCCATAATCATATACTTAAAATGTGACTATAATAAATTTATGCAACATTTCAAAACCTATAGTATTTCATATCTTATTATAGTGAGAATCTTATCACTGTAGTAAAATATTAAACCCAACCAAATCGTCCCTAAAAATTTATATGTATGGCTATAAGGAGAAAGATTTTTTTTTTATTTTTTTTGAGAAAAGTGGATAAATTAAATACATTAACAAAGAAAACAGAGAACAAACTAACCACAAGAAGTGGAGAAGGAACAAGACCAGCGCACAAAAGAAAAACAAAAAGAGAAAGAGGAGAAAAAAATTTTGGTTTGCTTAGAATTAAAATTACCTTAAATATCTAAAAGGCTTTATTTTTTTTTTAAAATTAAGATTGTGATGGATTTCAATAATTTGTATTGAATAAAATCTATTTTTATTTATTGCCTTATATTGAAGGAGATACAAAGTTCTAGATGCAAAATATATCAGAAGTACATACAAATTTATTAAACTGCAGTCCCTTGCACATCCTTGCAAGGTTCATGCTTGATGTATTCAACGAACCTAGTAATATTCTCATAAGAAGAACCTGCACCTTCTTCCATGGCCTTAATAGCCTTCTTTTTAATCTCTCTAGCCCTTATCCTCCTCTCCTCGGCCTCCACGCCATCACCCATCAAACTCCTCACAGCCCTCTCCACGTCATCCTTCTTAACCGGAATCTCATCCTCACCATAATAAAACACAGGCTTCTTCACTCCAATAGCAATTCCAATCCTCAACAACTCCACAACCAACCTCTCATTCAAGAACTGGTCTACAAACTGCGGCCAAGTGATCATTGGCACACCATTTGACACTGCTTCCAAGGTTGAGTTCCATCCACAATGACTAACAAAACCACCAACAGCCTTATGTGAGAGTATCACGGCTTGTGGAGCCCATCCCTTGATAACAAAACTCCTCAAACTCATCCTCTTCTGGAACCCTTCCAACCACTCTTCAACCTCCGAACACATCTCCACATCCTTGATGACCCAAATAGAAGGAACCCCAGAAGCCTCTAGTCCTGACCCAATCTCTAATATCTGTCCCACTTTCATCCGTGCCAAACTACCAAAAACTAACATAAAAGCACAGACCTTTCCTCCATAGAGTCAAGCCAACCGAACAACTTCTCTGGATCCACTGCAGCCTTATTCCCTCTCTCAATCCTAGCACAAAAAAATCATCCTTATCATATAAACACAATGGCCCAACAGTCCAAACATCCTTTCCAATCACCTTCTTGTAAGCCTCCACAAACATAGGCTCAACATCATCGAAAAGTGTTCATAACCACTCCATCAGCAGTTTCCTCTGCATGCAAAGCCTCATCACGTAACTTCTCCAAACCCGGTGCGTTAAACCACCCTGGTGCGTGCAATTTACATACCTTAAAGCTCTGACTAACAACATCATCATCATTATCAGTCAAGCCGGGCACAGCAATTTCCTCAAACTCGTCAGTAACAGTCTCATAAATCTTATGCAGCTGAAAAACATAACTACAATAGATGTAAATGCAAGAAGGGCCATGAAAGACGAGGCGGCGAATGTTGAGTGAACGTGCGACGTTTGCAGGCCCACGGGTTGCTCATGTCGTTGATCATGCAGGTCGGGCGGGGGACGAGATCTTTGAGGCGTTGCTCGATAGAGTGGTCAAAGAGTCGGATGGCGTCGAAGAAGTTCACAATGAGGTCTTTAGAAGGGAGGAGGTCACAGTTTTTCGCAGCCGAGGGGAAGGCCAGCTTCGGCGCAGGGGAAAGGGAGCTCGATGAAGTTTATATGAAGGTTGGACTCGTGCATGCGGGCTATGATCGGTTTGATGCGCGACGCGTTCACTGGGGTTGTGATGAAGGTGACGAGCACCCCGCGCTCAGCCAGCAGCCGTGCCATGTCAAGCATCGGGATTATGTGTCCTTGTGCCATTAGTGGCACTATAACAACATGAGGAGGTGTTGTAGTAGTGTTGTTGTTGAAGCCATTGATGATGGTTGTTTGTTTGGTCATGGTTGCGGAGACGGACGGGAGAGTTTGGCAAGGATCACGGTTGTGTGTGGAGATGATCGAACTGGGTTTTTATGGGGAGAAGGGCGAAGGGGTGGCTTGGGCTTCACGGTACTTGAAATGGTGACGCGACGACAACTAGTCAACCCAACTTATTTTATTTTATTTTCGTTGAGAAAGACCCCACTTATTTGTTTGGGAGCCCGAGTGGGTTGGCCCATTTTTCAAATTTTTTTTTTCTTTGAGTAGAAGCGAAAAAGCTAAAACCAACAACAGAAAAACAAAGGAAAAAAACAATTGATACTCAAAGGTAATTGATAATTACGGTTTGTTCAAAACTTTCGTCTTAGAAAGCCAATTACCTTTCTCTAGGGAGTCTGCTCACCCTATTGAACTCCGTTTTTATTTCAATTCCTACCTATCGGATGTCTGTTTTCAAACTTCGATATGGGTGATTAAAGAGATTGATAAAATTTGAAGAGACTTTCTTTGGAAATGCCCGGATCTGTGATCAAAAGGAATGAGACTAGTAGACTGAAAAAGAATTTGTAGAACTCGTGATATGGGAGGGTAGGGAATTATGAATCTATTTGAATTCAACAAAGCTCTCCTAGGTAAATGGTGGTGGAAAATTTTCTCAGGCCATAAAGGTTGTTGGACAAAAATAATTCAAGGTAATTACCTAAACGAAGGGCACCTAGGAACACTACTTCACTCTTCAGCTTGGTATAATTCCTTCACTCTTCATCTATACAGCTTACTCAAAATCCTTCTCTGCAAAATTTGCTTTTTCGAAAAGCAACCTCCTCTGAGATTTTATCTTTCTTGACCTCCATCCCAGACTGTTCCAATGATCAAGAGGATGTTAAAACTTGGAATCTGGAAAAAAAAATGGAGACTACTCAGTTCGATCTTTCTATAAATTCCTTATAGATGGAGGAACACCCAGTGCCTTATATTCTTTTTTCTGGAAATTTAGTTGTCCAAGCAAAATCACTCTCTTTTGTTGTATAGCTTGTGAGAACAAAATTCTAACCCAGGATAATTTAGCCAAAAAAAGGTTGTAACACGCAAATTGCGACCGATACTTGTGTTTTATGTCACAGATCTTCAGAATCTACAGAGCATCTCCTAATTCACTGTGACTTTGCCGATAGTATCTGGGCCTTTTTTAAACAAAATTTAAACTTACCTTCTCATTCTAAGGTAATCTCAGAGGTCTAGTCTTCCTGGATTTCTTCCGTATAGGTTCGACAAAGAACCATGTGCACCTACTTGTCTGGGCAATTTTTTGGAACATTTGGCTTGAAAGAAACAGGTGTATCATTACCTTTCATGCTTTGAATTCACGTACAAGAATCATTAAATCATTCACATGTCACTCGGATTGGATTTCGCAAACTAGGGGACCCGCCTCAAGTTCGCGGAATCAACTCAAAAGTTGAAGAGCTTCCCTCGCCTTCTTGAATATGAGGCTAGAGGGAAATTCCAACGACATGGAGTAGTCTTCGCCTGATCTAGCCGACGTTTTTGGCAGTCTGAGTAAACCTTTGTCGCCTCCTAGTGGACTCTTTCTTCGCAGCTGTGTTTGCCTCTTTTTTTTGTTTTTCCATTTCCTGTTAAGAGTTTATTACCTCTGATGGCGAATTCTCCTCTTTGGTTTCTTGGTCTGTTGTTGCAAGTTTCTTTTATGTTGTTTTTGGTGTACTTGTTGTTCTTATTATTCAATAAATTTGTGGTTTATCCACTTTAATAATAAAAAAAACAAAGACAACAAAACAACAATTAAAAGTGGAGATTTCTCTGAGTACATAAGTCTTCAAGCCAATTTGGACTGTCCAATCCTCGAAAATAAAGAGAGAGCTGCTGGTTGAGTCTTCCATGATTATCTAATTCATCTGCAATACTATTGTCTTCTCTTGGGATGGTGACAATTGAGATGTTTGACAAGGATTCCATCAGTTGTTTTAAAGGTTGGATCCCAGGATAAAATCTCTAGGCAATGCAGGGATAGAGCTTCTAAACCAGTTGGGCAACACCTGGGTAGTCACAATATATTTTGTCTGGGTTCTATCCTCTATCTTTGGAAATTTGAGGGGCTTTGTCACACCCACCCCTTCTACCGAGGTAAATGTGGCACCCATCAGTTAAAATTCCTTTTAATCGAAGTCGACACCCTGCTTTTTAAAACAAAAATCGCACCTACAAATCACAATTTATAATTTTTTTACACCGACTACAAGTTCAAATAAATAAATACAACAAATATAATTACTCAAATTTACGGGTACAACCGCTACAAGATCACAACAACAATAAATAGAAAGAAAGGAAGAGGGGACCCACCGCAATCCCCGGACTCAACCCCGACTAGCTCTATACTCAATCAGCAATCTAGGGTCCCCGCCTCCCCAGCTACAAAGACATTCATTGGTCGGTAGTGGCTTAATAATTTTAAATAATTAAATATAACGTATATAAAGCATATAAAAAAATCAATTTTTCTCAAATAATTTTTCCCAACTTTCACAAATACCAGAATTTTAGAAAAATACAACTTTAAAGAGCTTTTGAAACTGAAATTCAACAGAAATCAACATCAATTCGATTTTCTCAGAAAACACAAATTTTGTGAGAGACCCGCCCTCATCACAATTCAAAAAAATAACATAAATCTCAAATTCAAAAATAAAAGCAATACCCAACACTCACCCAAAGATAACATGGTTCGAAAACTCTCTAAACCTTCGCCGTGGCCACGGGCTAGGTTCGGAGCCGCCAAGGAACTCATGTCCTAACGCTGACCCATCGGTTCACCGGCCGGGCTGACCCCGGCCACTCGACGAATATCCACCGTGGCTCTACACTCCCACCCGAACCGGCCCTCGAGTAATCACCCTGGCCAACACGCCACCTCAACAGTCGGGTCGGGAGACCGCCCATCGCAGAGAGGGATATCACCAAAACAAATCACCACAATAAACATAACTCCACTCGGAGTACGATACCCATCCATAATCATAAATCAATAATACCTCGGCCCTTTTGCACAAGGACAAGATAAACACATAAGCAAAGCCCAAACTTTTATTACAAAATAATTTGCAAGTCCCAACACAAGAAGCAACATGGAAATCCTTTCCCTTCAACAATTCAAAATTTGTTTCAAGCCTAGGATTTCACCAAATCAAATATTTCCACAACAAGTCTCAAGTTTCATATAAAATAAAGATTTCACAAATTCATGGATACATATATCAATCACAATTTCCATGATAACAAAACAAAAGCCAAATGAGACATCCAAGATTTTCTCAATAAAAACTATCATTCACCAAAATACTAGAAAAGTCCAAATCCAGGACACCATTCATATACTAGGAATGAAAACCAGTACCACAAATATTGTCGGTAAACCATTTTAATACGCGCACAAGATTTCACAAATCATTCCAAATCAGAGCATATGTAACCATCCAAAAATAAATACATGAATTGAATAATTAAATCACATATACATGTATTTCCACTATTCACAACACGTATAATTATACAAAAACGAATGTATCAATACGGTTATCATGAACATCAATGGAAAACAAATATACGTATATTTCAACTATATATGGAATCAAACATGATAAAATGAAAATACTTAAACATTTATTTTCCAAAATACTAGCTCATTAAACAATTATTTCAAAAATAATAATAATTAATCAATTATTTAAAAATAATAGCCACTACCAACTCACCCGTGTTCTTGAGTTCCTTCCTAGGCCCCGAACTCTCTCCCAAGCCCTCGAATAACACCCTAATGTAATAATATAATAAAAAAATAAATAACACATTTAAACTCAAAAATAAAAATACAAAAAAATAATAATAGACTCTATTGGGCCCACTCACTCCAATCGGTCCAAACCCCGACCTTGCATAATCAAATTGGTCTCCAATCTGCACTTAAGCCCAACTCAATTTGACTAGACCATTCCTGACCAACCCCGAACCATCCTCAATTCCACTCGAACCAAGTTCTCAAATTCACTCGAACCAAACTCAATTTCACTGAACCAGGTTTAATTAAACCAACCAGCCTTGAACCAACTCAATTCTTATACAAAAATATATTGAACCAACTTGGTTCAGCCCAAAACCCTTAGCCCAACATCCAAAACCAAACCCAAATCAACTTCAACTAATTCAATTCAACCAAACCATTCAAGTCCAACCACACTCAACTCGATTTAATCAAACCCCCGACTCGGATCAATTCAATCAAACCCAACCAATTCAATTCTCATCCAAACCCAATTCCAATTCAATTAAACGAACTTGGTTAAACCAAATCAAACTCAACTCAATCAATTCAATTCAATTCAACTCAACCAAATCAATTATAACTTGGTTTGATCCAACCAAATCAACTTGGCTAACTCAACCAATTCCAATCTAACCATCATCATTAACATCTTAATCATCATAATCATCAACTTAATTAACTAAACTAAACCCTAATCTCGGTGCTACAAGAATCTGCTACAAGAAACCGAAAAATCTCATCCTTCATCAAGCTAGATTCATCACAAATACAATGATTTTTTTCAACACAAATCGAAGCAACAATCATCTATAACCATTAAACATGTTTTTTTCCCTACTCAAATCCATCATTATCTTCATCAAATCCATCAAATACACATATATACATGCATACATACACTCATTCATCAAAAAAATACACCAAGAAAAGCTCTTACCAACTAAAACCATCCCTCCCATGAGCCTCCCTCCCGCGATCTCCCATCCCCCACCCTCAAATCTCCCATTTTTTTCTCCTCATTTCTTCATTTTTTTATTTTATTTTTTTCTTCTCGGGTTATCAGAGTACAAAGATGGAGAAGAAGATGAACAATTTCTCAAACCCTAGATTTTTTTCCTCTAAATTACATTTTTCAGCCAAAAATTCACTTTCAATCCCTCCAAATATATTTTCTTACAAAACAGTCCCTGAAAAACTCACCAATGATCCCTGAATTATGAAATAGTATTCTCAAAAAGGTCCTTTCAAATTACCCAACGGTCCCCAGGTTATAACACAACATTTTTTTAAAAAGATCCCTTCCATCTTACTTTTCAGTCCTCGGTTTCCATAAACATTTCATGTCCATCCCTTTTCATTTATTCTTTAACCCAAAAATCTTTTAAAAAAAGTTTTTACATTTAAGTCCTTGTTCTTTCCACTTGGGTTTCTCACCAAAGATTACTCGTAGAAAAAAATCTTATCGCGAATCGTAGTAATACCCCTAAATATTTTTTTCCAAGAATTATCCAAAGGTTCGTGGTATTACAATCCTTCCCCTTAAAAAAATTTCGTCCCTCGAAATTTCTTAGCACGCATCAACTGATATCATCGAATTTCATTTATCGGTTCCAAGATCTGCTTTCTCTTGCTACAAATATACTTAATAGTAAATAATCACACTCGCAAATCACTATATATCGATCAATCAAACAACATGCCAAACACACTTCTTTGGCATCTTCAAGTCAACTCATTTTAGATAAATCCAATCTCGACAAATATCTCAACACATGATCCCGATCACAAGACACTACTCAGCTTCTTTGTCTCAAATGTCGAACCTACTATCAGCCCCTCAATCCCAATATGCAACTTAGGTTTTAACCCGATCGAGACTCTAAATACTTCTATCGGGCCCTTAACTTTCGTCTAATCACTACTAAACCCTCTAAGTCTAAACACGACTTCTAAACTTAGGCTCGGATCACAACCCGCGATCTCTACCAACCAGTGATATCTCAACCCTACAGACTCGATACCAAAAAGACGTCACACCCACCCTCTTCTATCGAGGTAAATGTGGCACCCATCGCTTAAAAATTCCTTTTTAACTCGAAGTCGACACCCTCGCTTTTAAACAAAAATCGCACCTACAAATCACAATTTATAATTTTTTTACACCGACTACAAGTTCAAATAAATAAATACAACAAATATAATTCCTCAAATTTATGGGTACAACCGCTACAAGATCACAACAACAATAAATAGAAAGAAAGGAAGGGGGACCCACCGCAATCCCTGGACTCAACCCCCGACTAGCTCTATACTCAATCGTGCAATCTAGGGTCCCCGCCTCCCCGCAGCTACAAAGACATTCAATGGCTCAGAGTGGCTTAATAATTTTTAAATAATTAAATATAACGTACATAAAGCATATAAAAAAATCAATTTTCTCAAATAATTTTCCCAACTTTCACAAATACCAGTATTTTAGAAAAAATACAACTTTAAAGAGCTTTTGAAACTCAAATTCAACATAAATCAACATCAATTTGATTTTCTCAGAAAACACAAATTTTGTGAGAGACTGCCCTCATCACAATTCAAAAAAATAACATAAATCTCAAATTCAAAAAAATAAAGCAATACCCAACACTCACCCAAAGATAACATGGTCTAGAAAAACTCTCTAAACCTTCGCCGGGGCCACGGCTAGGTTCGAGCCGCCAAGGAACTCATGTCCCTTAACGTCGACCCATCGGGCTCACCGGCCGTGACCCCGGCCACTCGACTGAATATCCAGCCGTGGCTCTACACTCCCACCCGAACCGGCCCTCGAGTAATCACCGGCCAACACGCCCACCTCAACAGTCGGGTCATGGAGACCGCCCCACCGCAGAGGGATATCACCAAAACAAATCACCACAATAAACATAACTCCACCCTGAGTACGATACCCATCCATAATCATAAATCAATAATACCTCGCCCTTTTTGCACAAGGACAAGATAAACACATAAGCAAAGCCCAAACTTTTTTATTACAAAAATAATTTGCAAGTCCCAACACAAGAAGCAACATGGAAATCCTTTTCCCTTCAACAATTCAAAAATTTGTTTCAAGCCTAGGATTTCACCAAATCAAATATTTCCACAACAAGTCTCAAGTTTCATATAAAAATAAAGATTTCACAAATTCATGGATACATATATCAATCACAATTTCCATGATAACAAAACAAAAAAGCCAAAATGAGACATCCAAGATTTTTCTCAATAAAAAAACTATCATTCACCAAAAATACTAGAAAAGTCCAAATCCAGGACACCATTCATATACTAGAATGAAAACCAAGACTCACAAATATCTGTCTGTAAAACCATTTTAATACGCCGACAAGATTTCACAAATCATTCCAAATCGTAGCATATGTAACCATCCAAAAAAATAAATACATGAATTGAATAATTAAATCACATATACATGTATTTCCACTATTCACAAATACGTATAATTATACAAAACCGAATGTATCAATACTGTTATCATGAACATCAATGGCAAACAAATATAAGTATATTTCAACTATATATGGAATCAAACATGATAAAATGAAAATACTTAAACCATTTATTTTCCAAAAAATACTAGCCATTAAACAATTATTTCAAAAATAATAATAATTAATCAATTATTTAAAATAATAGCCACTACCAACTCACCCGGTGTTCTTGAGTTTCCTTCCCTAGGCCCTAACTCTCTCCCAAGCCCCTGAATAACACCCTAATGTAATAATATAATAAAAAAATAAATAACACATTTAAACTCAAAATAAAAATACAAAAAAATAATAATAGACTCTATCGGGCCCACTCACTCCAATCGGTCCAAACCCCGACTCATGCATAATCAAATTGGTCTCCAATCGCACTTAAGCCCAACTCAATTTGGACTGCACCATTCTCGACCAACCCCGAACCATCCTCAATTCCACTCGAACCAAGCTCAAATTCACCGAACCAAACTCAATTTCACTGAACCAGGTTTAATTAAACCAACCAGCCTTGAACCAACTCAATTTTTATACAAAATATATTGAACCAACTTGGTTCAGCCTCAAAAACCCTTAGCCCAACATCCAAACCAAACCCAAATCAACTTCAACTAATTCAATTCAACCAAACCATTCAAGTCCAACCACACTCAACTTGATTTAATCAAACCCCCGACCGGATCAATTCAATCAAACCCAACCAATTCAATTCTCATCCAAACCCAATTCCAATTCAATTAAATGAACTTGGTTAAACCAAATCAAACTCAACTCAATCAATTCAATTCAATTCAACTCAACCAAATCAATTATAACTTGGTTTGATCCAACCAAATCAACTCTGGCTAACTCAACCAATTCCAATCTAACCATCATCATTAACATCTTAATCATCATAATCATCAACTTAATTAACTAAACTAAACCCTAATCTCGGTGCTACAAGAATTAGCTACAAGAAACCGAAAAATCTCATCCTTCATCAAGCTAGATTCATCACAAATACAATGATTTTTTTCAACACAAATCGAAGCAACAATCATCTATAACCATTAAACATGTTTTTTTCCCTACTCAAATCCATCATTATCTTCATCAAATCCATCAAATACACATATATACATGCATACATACACTCATTCATCAAAAAAATACACCAAGAAAAGCTCTTACCAACTAAAACCATCCCTCCCATGAGCCTCCCTCCCAGCGATCTCCCATCCCCCACCTCAAATCTCCCATTTTTTTCTCCTCATTTCTTCATTTTTTTATTTTATTTTTTTCTTCTCAGGGTCTATCAGAAGCACAAAGATGGAGAAGAAGATGAACAATTTCTCAAACCCTAGATTTTTTTCCTCTAAATTACATTTTCAGCCAAAAATTCACTTTCAATCCCTCCAAATATATTTTTCTTACAAAAACAGTCCCTGAAAAAAACTCACCAATGATCCCTGAATTATGAAATAGTATTCTCAAAAGGTCCTTTCAAATTACCCAACGGTCCCCAGGTTATAACACAACATTTTTTTAAAAAGATCCCTTCCATCTTACCTTTCAGTCCTCGGTTTCCATAAACATTTCATGTCCACCCTTTTCATTTATTCTTTAACCCAAAATCTTTTAAAAAGTTTTACACTTAGGTCCTTATTCTTTCCACTTGGGGTTTCTCAACAAGATTACTCTGTAGAAAAATCTTACTGCAACTGTAGTAATACCCTAAATATATTTTTCCAGTAATTATCCAAAGGTTCAGGGTATTACAGGCTTGAACAGTAGCATCAATCTTAGCGCTCACCGAAGAAGAATGACTAGCTCCCATTAATCGAACGAGTAAAATTAAACCAGAGTTAGATATGATTATAAAACCAAGACTGGATCTAGTAGTTGTAAGGTGCCATGAAGCATCTAGGAAGACATGAATATAATCTAAGTGAGTAATGGGCCGTTTTTTTTTGTAGTAATGATATATTACCATGTAATGAGATTACCGTGGTAATGAAATCGGGAATATTATATGGCCAGGAATGTTGTAGTAATTTATAATAACCATGTTTGGTTGGAAACTCATATTATATAGTAATCAACTTGGTAATGTTCTAAATTTCCCAAAATAGCCTTGTGTCTACCCATTTTGTGCACATTTAAATTTAAAGTAAATAAAATTTTGAAAAAAAATAAAATTTCGAAGTTCAACATATTCCCAAAATAATGTTATTCAAATTAAATTTTTTTATCCAACGAATAAAGTATGAAATTATTATTTTTAAACAAAGAGCATATTTGTCCAAAAAATATTCAGATTACCACCTACTTGGTAATCCAACATAGCCAGCTATTTTGGTGGTAATGGGATTGTCAAATTTTTTAGTAATCTTCCAAGGTTGGTAATTACAGATTACCATCAATATTATCACTGTGACTAATTCAAAGCGTGGTAATCGAAAAAGATTAACACGTAACAGGTGGTAATATTTTCACATTACCGCGAACCAACGGTCCCTAAAAGCTTTAACGAATTCCCTGTAGATTTTCCCCGATGCTCTGAAAAAATCAGCACAGTAATAGGAGCTTTAGCCTAAGAGCCCCCTACACTTGAGTTAAAATTGTAAGTCAACCACTTTCCAGTGTGATGAAAATTTGTATCACTAGGCATCATGTTAATCATGGAGAAAATTGTTAACCAACAATGCCTAATCTTATTGAACTTCCAAATAAGATGCTCAGCTATTTCTTTTTCCAACCCACAGAAGGGACAAAGAACAAAAGGCCCAATATTTAAAGAGTAAAGTAAAGCCCCCGTGGTTAACTTTCCATGAGCTAATTTCCAAATGAAGGTCTTGATATGAGGCATAACACAGTTTCCAAATGGAGTTCCAACCTTTCAAAGACTCAAAATCACTACCATTGTAGTTAATAAAGTCATAAACATAAGCTAAAATGGTAGTCTTAAGTGTGGAAGGGGCCCAAACCCAAAGGCTATCATCAGCAGAATCAATTTTGATATTATTTATCCTCTCCAAATCCAAATTTTTTTCCAAAAAGAATTTTCAGAGAAGTAAAGTGAAAATCATTGCCATCAAGAGGATCATTGAAATGCAAATCTTCAAAAGAAAGATCCATGTTTAGAATGGTAGGTTTATGGGTGATAGGGAGATCCATAATGCAAGGATCTTTCAACCAGTCCAAACAAGAGGGATTGGCATAAAGAATTTTAAAGTTAGGTATGAGGAAATTAGCTTAATTGCAAATTGATTTAAAAATCCAAAAAGAGAGATAAGGTTTATCGTTAGTTGAAGGATTCCAAAATCTGTACTTGTCTTTGAAAATATTAATACAAATTTTGTTTTTAGAGTTAAGAATAGGAAAAATATTTTTAGCCATAAGGGAGTGTTTGACATATCTGAGATTTTTAGTTCCTAGCTCTCCCTTTATTTTATCAAGTGTAGTAAGAGTCCAACTAGCCGAGTGGAAACTACTACTATTGCCATTTCTCCCCTAGAGAAAATCCTGAGCAAGTTTAGAAATAGCATCCAGAATGGTATTGGGCGGATTCATAACAAAACGAAGATAATTTGGGATTGTAAAAATAGTGTTGTTGAGGAGGACAATGCAGTCGGTAGTTGAAATGGAAGAATGGTTCAAGGAGTGAATAACAGACTTAATTCTTTTGGGAAGGAAATTTAGCTAGCTGACTAAGAGTCTTCTAGGAGAAATGGGAACACCAAGACAGGTGAACGGGAATTGACTTTACTTGATGCCCATAATCTTGGAAATGACTTTAGAAACCTTGCTATTACACCAAGAGGGAAGAAAAATAGCATATTTAAGGAGGTTTGGCTTTTAACCTGTAAGCTTTTGATAAAGATTAAGGCAAAGAAGGTAGTTTCTAGCGGTTTTCCTAGAAGTCATAGTGATTAGAATGAGATCATCAACGAACATCAAATGGTTAAATTCTCTTGGAAGATTTGAATTAAAACCAGGAACTAGATTAAGAGACAGAGCTTTATTCAAAATAGCATAGAGAGTTCGGGAGGTCAGATGAAAGAACAAAAGGGAGAGTGGATCTCCTTGTCTGACTCCCCTCCTACTGTGAATCCAGGAGGAATGGTGGTCATTAAGAATACAAGAAAAGGAGGCAAAGGACAGAGAAGCATGGATCCATTCTATCCAACACTCAAGGAAATGCATTCTCCGGAGGGTAGCAAGAATAGCTAGCCACTAGATTGTGTCAAAAGCTTTCTCGACATCAGTTTTTAAAATCCTAGGGATGACAGAGGAATCAAATTCCAAGCTATGAGATATTTTCTAGGTTGCAATTATGTTATCATAATCGCCACGCACCGGGATAAACCCTTTTCGCTCAGGATCCACTAGCTCATAAATCACAAATCATAAATGGTTGGCCAAAATTTTTTGCAATAATTTTTTAAAAGATATTACAGAGCGAAATCGGACAAAAATCCGTAACGAAAATTGGATTATCTTTTTTAGGAATCAAAGCAACATATGTTCTATCGCAGGAAACATGAATTTTAGCAGTGTAAAAAAAATGATCACCAATTAGATTCCAATAAAACATATAAAATTCCACATTAAGACCATCGGATTCAAGACTTTTCCTTGAGCCAATAAACAAATTTCGGAAACCACAAGGGTCTTTTTTGTACTTTTTCTTTGAAGGTTTAGAAAGGAGTTTCTAGTTTATCATTTCCGAATTTAGATGATAAAAAAATAAAAAAAGGTTATGCGGCAACTTTTGATTTGAGAGAATACAATCTATGTAATTGTTTCATTGAATATTTATATGTTTTTTTTTTAAAGGGTGATAAACCACATATATTAAACTGGAGAAAGTACATACAAAAAGTCACCACAAGACTAGTGGAAGACAAACAACAGATAAACGAAAACCCACTAGCTGTGGATCAACAACTACAAAAAACTACAAAAAGGTGACCAAAAAGGCTCCACTAAGTATCTCCAAGAGACCCTCTAGCTTGTGCCGTAATCAATAACCTCCTCGGAAGATGGCACCCTAGCAATCTCCTTTGCACGAGAGCCTAAAAACTCCAAGCTTCACCAAACAATCGATATAGACTCCTCAACATTCTCTTTAAGACCATCGGACGCTGTTGAGAACCAGGACAAAAACATACGATTAATCTTTAAAAATAGAATGTGAACAGACACCACAATATGTGGTTTTATTCAAAAAGTATTTTTTAAAGAATATCTCCATGGCCTTGTAAAGAATTTATTTAGGATTAAAATTATTAAAAATATTTGAAAGACTTTAGATCTCTTTCAAAATTAGTATTATGGCATTGACCGATCTCAATAATCTTTTTAAACATATTTTTTAAAAGTGGGATAAACCACTTTTAAAGGCCATTCTATGTTTTTTTCTTTAAAGCTATTCGTTCTTGATTTTATAGTCTTCTAGAGATGGGGACGATGCCGGTTTTCAAGATTCCAGTGCTAACAGATGGCGTATGTTTTGTCAACAATGGCTGCCTGAATATTTGCAGTCAAGAATGTAGGGACCACTTTGGTGGTGGACGTTCTTTTATATTTATTTGGAAATAGAGTACCAACACAAGCACATGCAAAGAGATTCAAGACTTTTTTTGTTTTGAAAATTTTTTGCTAACCTCGTAAAGAAAAAATTAAATGGGAAAAGTTCATTTTGCATTGGAATTAATTTTATAACACATGAAAAGTTCATTTTCCTCCCCTTTTTATGTTGTATTTTTTTTTAAATGTACTTTACCATTGGTGACTTTTGTATTTCTCTTTTCTTTTAATTATGCAAAAAAATATACCGATAATCACTCATAAAAGATATAAAAATAATGTAAATTGAGGCAAAGAGAGAGGTTGCCCTCTGTAAATGGTGATAAAATATTCTCTTCTAGTTAAGGGCACCATTTGCATTAAATCATCAAATTTCATTACCATCACAAGGGAGATTGTGGGGAACTTAATTCTCTCCCTTGAAATAAATGTAAGTTTTTTAAATAGTTATCTTTTCATTGGCCACTAGCCTTTAATTTCTTCTTTAAATGATCCCCATTATTAAGGATGGATTCTTCTACATCCCACTACTGTCATAATGGCGATGCTCCGATGGACTTATGGCTAGAACTCTTCTTCTTGGCTACCTCTTTCCCATTAACTTCCATAGGTGGCGTATACTTCATGCCTTCTTTATTTGTTCAACACTATCACTCTCCTTCTGCTACCCCTCAATGATTTGCTTGCGGCCTTCTACGTATCTTTTTCCATTGACTCACATCATGGACCATTGGGAGTAATTGAAACTTTTCGGGTTTATTTTTTTTACTGTTTTTTAAATACAGGTAGCTGAAATCATAGCTATGTGACTCTTTTTGGAAGAGCAACTGTCCATTGAATTATCAAACTTTTTAATTAGCTTGCATTACATAATAAAATCCTCACCTTAAAAACATAATAATAAATCTTCCTAAGAGATATTACAATAGTTTGCTAATTAACCTATATGCTTTGTTTTTTGAACATAGAATTAGTACATCATTTGTTCAAATGCCTTTATGCTTGCCAAATTAGGAATCACTTCATTTCCATTTTCACCCTCCCTATATATTTGCTTCTCTTTACGAAGCTTAGCATTCATGGAGGTAGTAATATCATATTAGCCAGGGACTTCCTGATTTAGACTATTATTTAGAGTATTTGGCTTGAACTCAATGTCCATGTTTTTGAGCTTAATTATTTCCCACATTTAATATTGATTATTATTAGGTTTGATTAAATATTCCTTCTTTGATTCTTTGCGATCCCTCGATATAGAGAAACGAATCAAGGACTCTCACTGCTATTGTTAAACATAGTCTCTAAACATATAATTAAACCTCGGATTAAGAATATTGGTTATAACTTGTGAGCCCCACCCCTTAATTAAATCTTAGCCGTTACTTTTATTTTTAATCTTAACCATTGATTTTGTTTTTAGTTTTGAAACCGTAGCCGTCACTTCACCTCCATCGGATTTAGATCGCCATTTAGAGAAAAAAAAAGAGAGACCTTGCCTCATCTCTTTTTCTCCCTATTTGCGGGTGGTGTTGACGATCGAGGGATGGGAGAAAGGGTCTCATCGTCGTGGTTTCGTTTCACTGTTATTATTGAGATAAGGTTCTGATTTATTTTTTTGATACTCTTTCTTATGATTGTCGTGGCATGATACTAGTTAGGGTTCGAGTTTGGTGAGGATGTTGATTTGATTTAATTTGAGGATAAGATTCAAAAATTCATATTAGCATAGCATATACTCCTCTTTGATGTTAGAGGTCTTAGAGGGCGAATTTGGAGGAGAGTCGAATAAGAAACTTGTAGAGTTCGATGTTGGATAAATATCTGCAGAATTTCAGAACTTTTACATGAGTATCCTATAAATTATAAGTTTTAGACGCATGTGACGCGGACAGGATTTTTGTACAGCCCTTGAACAGTTTTTTTAATTAATTTCATGATTATAAGTTTTGAATTAGATTTAGATTTATATAACAAAGTGATATATGATGGTTTATATTTGACTCTGCCAAATTTTAGAATTTTTAGCAATGTAATTTGTGAGATATAATCAGATTTCTATAGCGGTGCTCAATGGCATTTCTGCAGGAAGCATGAATTTTGATCAGAAAATTTGAGGATCTTAGATGTTGAATAAGGGCTCATGTTTAATAAGGAAGTTGTTCAATTTCGAGTTAATTATATGCTCCTAAAGTTTAATCTTATTTGAAGTTATACGTTGTGAGATATATTTTATTAAAAAGGGCATGTCTGAAATTATTGGTTTACATATTTATGATTTTTAAAAGTGATTGCTTAAATTCTGTAGATCTTAAATCATTATGAGATTTGGATATATTATAGTTGTAGATGTCTAGTTTTTGTAGAAGATTGAAATTTCTGATTTGTGTTAGAATTTGCAAAGCTATGTTGATTTCAATCTTAAGGTTCGTAGGGGAATTGGTTATTAGTCTCGATCTTGGTGGTTTTGTTAATGTCTTGAATATGTTTTTGCATTTGTATGAATTTTAGAATTTGATTTACTTGAAATTCTGATGGGTTATTCCCAAATATAAGACTTTCCAAGAAAACTCGATTGGTGAAAGAATTCGAAATCTGGTCGTTAATTAGGTAAGTATCCCTCATATAAATCCTATTAAATGTATATTTTAAAAAATTCTAGTCTTTTTGAATTTCTGAAATTTTGAGAAAAATGCTTATTATTTCAAATTATATTTTGAATTATTTATTTATTTATTATTTGAAATTCGTATGTAAGTATTTAGTTTTGGAAATGAATTGGAATTATTTTTATCTGAAAATGGGATCATCAAATTTATGTATTCTGTTTTGATAAATGTTTGGACATTACATATTTTGACATAACAACTTCTAGTCCCCAACTAACTTTACAATAACACTGTCATTGGTAGTTAAACTGACCGTGTCGACATGTATCTGTGGAATAGAAACCATAGTTTCCCACTGTTCTGTCGGTGAAGAATAACGGATTTTGATAATTCTGTCTCAGGTCACTGAGGGTAAACTTATGACCTCTTATATTCTGACTCGGGTCACTGAGGGTAAACATATGACCTCTGACATTTTGTTTTGGCAATAGTTATTTGTTGGACATATATGCTTGACTTTTGATCAGTTATGTTTTATTGAAAAACTTAACTTCTAAATTTTATTCTGATAAACTTGTATTTTATTATATTTGTATGAGTTTTGAAATTTTGAAACTTTTATGATCCTGATATTTTTTAGTGGGTACTTACTACGCTGTTAAGCTCATAATTTGTTGTTTAATCGTGATCGGGAGTTTAATAGCTCACCGCATTGAGAATTGGGTTTTGAGGGCCTTACACGCCTATTGAGTCTTGGCCTTGTAGGTGTGCTGGCCGTTTGTCGGCCCACCGTGTTTTGGCGAGCCGGGTTCGGGGTGTGACATAACTCCACTTGGATGGTGTCAATGTAGATGGTTGATTTCTCATAACAATCATTTCTTAAGAGCTAACATCGGTTTGACATTTATCTTTATCTTGTTGTTTTTAATATTTTTTTATCTTTTTTTATGTATGCGTTCTTTTTTCCGAATGGTGTTTCTGTTTCTCATTTGTTGAGTAATGTGCCGCCATCTTAATTAGTTAACTAGTTAATTGTGACTACTCGAAGCTTTAAAATATAATATTAAAGGAAAGTTTTGCTTTCTTTGATAATTTGATACTTGTGGTTTAAGTTGTAACACTTTAGTACACTGTAATCTAAACCATTTGCAAAAAAGTGCTAAAACGCTTAACTTTTTAATTTAATTCTGAATTTATCTTTTTGCCTTTATTTACATTGCTGAAACGCCTTTTCTATTTACGAATCATTCAAGTCTACCTTCAATTATAACTTTAATGGTTTTTAAATACTATGCAAATAGCTGGATTTGATTGGTTTTTATTAATACATATTTTAGTAATGTAAATAAGGGTAAAAAAAGTAAATTTATATCCATTTTTATGCCACGTCATTAAGATTTAACCGAGTTAAGCGTTTTTGGTATGTACAAACGGTTTAGACGACAGTAGTACTAAAGTGTTATAACTCAAACTACAAGCCCCTCAGATTGATAAGTAGACAAACCAGAAGGTACTTTAGTAAAATTTCCTTAATATAAGGTACATGTGTTTAAAAATTATGAGGGGTATTTGTACTTTCCTTTTTTTCCGAAAATCTTAAGGTGTGGAGATGTGTTGCTTTCTATGTAATTAAATGCTGAGAAATAATAATGAATGTTTTGGAGATTTAAGCTGAAAATTCGTGGTTTATCCACTTTATTAAAAAAAAATATTGTTTCTCCTTTTTGAGATCCCTTGTGTTTTTCATCCTGCAGAAATAATTAGTGCTTCTCCCAATTGCAGGCTAGCTTTTTGGATATATAATACAAGGAAGGAGCCACTACATCTTTATATTTAGCAAACTACAATTTATCATCTAATTTCAGCTTCTATTGCTTGTGTTGTCTCACATTAAGAGAATCAACTAGTGTTTAAGTAAATCATGAAGAATTAGTTTTTGAAAAAGGTGGATAAACCACTATATTAATAAAAAGTAACAACCAACCACTAGATGTGGTAAGGATACAAGGTACCAGACCAAAAGAAACAACAAGAGATCAACAACAAAACAAAACAGAAAGAGGAACAACGGCCCTCCTCAAGGCCATCAGCAATTAAACACCTATCTTACGACCGCGTCGTGAACCTCTTCAGTAGACTGGGTCGCACCCCAAACCTCATCGCTGGATCCCAACTTCAAGCTCTTCCGAACATAGGTGATGTCATCATCGAAATTCTCACGGACTGCATCCCTCGATCGAAGATAACCAAGATAAAAATCATCTCGATCAATTTTTGAATAAAAATACGAGTGCACATGAACAAAAATTAGTTGAATGAAAGAAGTTAATTTGTTTTACTGCATAATATTGCCTAGTTCCCAAATTGCTCCTTGGTTTGTGATTGATCCCTGACACTCATGTTGCTAATTTTTTTAATAAATTATGATTTATCTATTTTATTTAAGAAGAGAAGAATAAAGGTATGATATTGTTTCAATGTATTGTTTATATTATGTGACACAATCTAGTAGAGGATGAATTCTTTATAAAATAATTTAGACTTAGGAGGGTCAGTTACACCATTCTACGATAATGTCTTCCTCACACTGGCCGGCAAGGATGAGGTTAAGGAGGTGTGCAGGATGGGAGAGTCGACCTTATGTCAAAGCACAAGGTTTGCACCATCTCTATTGCACTATGGTCGGTGGCGATCAATTCTATTTGAAGGCGACAAGCTTCGGGAATGGAACCAAATATGGAAGTAACTAATGGAACCTCCTCTTGCATGGTTGGTGCTAGGGATGGCAACGGGTCGGGTTGGGTGCGGGTATTACCATACCCTGCATTCGCACTCGATCACCCCACTAATATACCCGAACCCGAACCCGAACCCGATGGGTTTTAAAAACCCAAACCCACACCCGCACTCGACGGGTAATCGGGCTACCCACGGTATACCCGCCCCGCCCTCAATATTAAAAAAATTAATAAAAAAATATTATTTTTTTATAAAAAAAGTAACTTAAAAGTAATTATAATTTTTTATAAAAGAAAATAAAATAAAATAATTATAAAATTACAAGACCAAACAAAGAGGAAAAATAAAAAACCCTAAATTGTTAAGTTGTAGAACATAATAGTATATATATATATATAATATAAATATTTTAGTAATTTTAATTTCGGGTCGGGTACGGGTACGGGTCGGGTATTAGAATTCCCATACCCGCACCCGCACCCGTTTCATACAAGTCGGGTTTTATCCGAACCCGACCCGAAATCCGGTCAAATCGGGTTTTACCCGTCAAACTCGGGTCGGGTCGGGTCGGGTTGGGTCGGGTATGGGTATTATTGCCATCCCTAGTTGGTGCTGACAAATGGTTGTCCAGGTCTATGGTATGTAGGGCAAACTTAGTAATAATGGATCATAAGCAAAACTATATATATTTTTATTATTAAATAATAAATTACATAATAGAAAGTTATGGACGGACTACAGAGCTAATGTAATTTAATATTATTATAAATTAATTAAACAAGATAGGTTTCATATTTAAGAAAAAAACAATTAAGATTTTTATCAATATGATTATAAGAATAAAATAATAATAAATAAAAATTTAAAATATAATTTTTTTTTTTACAAAAATCATGAATTGGGGAGGCCAAGAGGCCTTCATATATATTTTAGAAAACAACAGTCAAGTTTTTTCAGTTTATATGGATTCGTGGTTGATATAATAATAAATGAAAACTTTAAATATAAATTTTTAAATTTTAAAAAAATTAATGAATTATATATACTAGCCCCAAAAATCATATGGATTTTAATTGTTTATGTCTAGGACCGACCATTATGGTATTGTTAGGAAAACGGTTGTGGCGTGCTAAGAAAAAGGCCTATGTGACCTAGGCACACATAAATCTTTGCTCAATCAAGCTTAGACTCGTACAATTTTTTATTTTATTTTATTTATTATTTTCTTTTGGAAAAAAATGGATAAACCACAAATTTATTAAAAAGGAGCGAACAAGGTACAATTTTACCACAATATAATTTTTTTAATAAAATAAATAAATCAATAATCTATTAAAATAAAAATGACTAGTACAAAGAAAAAAACAACAAACAAGAAATAAACGGAAACAAGAGGATGGGTGGTATATTAAAAAAATTTGAATGCTTCAAATAAATGAAAATTTGGGAGTCTTAGACTCGGTAGATTGTTTGAAAAGGTGGATAAACCACTTCAATTAAAAATAAAGACCCTCAACAGCTTGAAGGTCACAGAAACAATCACAAGAAGTGGAGAAACAGCCCAAAAGAAAAAGAAAGAAAAGAAAAAAAAGTCTAAAAGTTGGGCGAAGAGACAGTCCTCCCCCCTCTAAACCAAGGAGACTAGCCCGCGCTTTAACCCTGCAATTCCTCAGTACGTGGGGTCCCACCAAACTCCTCCACAAGAGGTCCCAAAAACTCAAGGCTCCGCCGGATGGTCGAGTTAGAATCTTTTAGCTTCACCTTAAAACTCTCTGTAGCTACTGAGTACCATGATAAAAAATTTGAATGTTTCAAATAAATGAAAATTTGGGAGCTGCTGAGTACCAAGATAAAAAATTTGAATATTTCAAATAAATGAAAATTTGGGAGTCTTAGATTCGGTAGAATTACAACATCAATCTTTATAAATTAGATGCATATCATTTTGAAGGCGGAGATTTACATAATGCATCCTTCTCATGTTTTGCTAGTACTCATTTGTTTGCCCACAGATTATTCCAGAACGCTTAGGCTAGCGCTGTCATAAAATTCATTCATTCATGATCATTAATCCAATAGAACTATATTTATGCACTGCATCTAATATACATCAACGGTGGTGCGTATGTGTTAGAAAGTTTGGTCTAATTATTATTATTATTATTTTTTCACAAAGTTGACAAGCGACAAATCAAAGGACAAACGGGTATGGAGGTGCACTAGTTATGGTGACTTGAATGACCTCCTGGGAATAATCCCTCCGCTATGCAACCCTGGAAGGGAGAACGAGAGGTAATCCTCACACAGAACTCCCACAGGGGACCCTAAATATGAATTGTAATCTGAGAGGTTCGAACTCGAGACCTCTCAATTACAATCATGGGTAGTTACTATTGGGCTAGCCCAAGGTTCCATGTCTAATTATTTCCATTTGAACCACCAAAATAAATAAATAATAAAGACACTAGCATGACATATAACATGTCGCTGATAAATTGAAATACAAAGTTTCTGAGATACAAAATTAGAAATACAAATTTATTAAGCTTTAGTTCTTTGTACAACCTTGCGAGGTTCCTGTTTCATGTACTCAACGAGCTTGGTTATATTCTCATAAGAAGAACCTCCTCCTTCCATAGCCTTAATGGCCTTCTCCTTAATCTCTCTAGCCCTTATCCTCCTCTCCTCAGCCACCTCTCCATCATTCATCAAACTCCTCACAGCCCTCTCCACATCATCCCTCCTTACCGGAATCTCATCCTCACCATAATTAAACACTGGTTTCTTCACTCCAATAGCAATCCCAATCCTCAGGAACTCCACAACCAACCTCTCATTCAAGAACTGGTCTCCAAACTGCGGCCAAGTGATCATTGGCACACCATTTGACGCTGCCTCCAACGTTGAGTTCCATCCACAATGACTAACAAAACCACCAACAGACTTATGCGAGAGTATCACAGCTAGGGGCCCATCCCTTGATAACAAAAACTCCTCAAACTCATCCTCCGCTCAAACCCTTCCAACCACTCCTCAACCTTCGGACACTTCTCTGCATCCTTAATAACCCAGATGAAAGGAACTTCAGAAGCCTCAAGTCCTGACCCAATCTCCAATATCTGCCCGACATTCATCCGAATCAAACTCCCAAAACTGATATAAAGCACAGAATTTTCTTCCATAGAATCAAGCCAACATAACAACTTCTCTTGATCCACTGCAGCCTTGTTCCCTCTCACAATCCTAGCACTAAAATCATCATCCTTATCATATAAACACAATGGCCCAACAGTCCAAACATCCTTTCCAACCACCTTCTTATAAGCCTCCACAAACATAGGCTCGACATCATCGAAAGTGTTGATGACCACCCCATCAGCCGTCTCCTCTGCATGTAAAAACCTCCTCACGTAACTTCTCATAACCCGGCGAGGGTGAACCAACCTGGTGCATGCATTCTACAAACCTTAAAAACTCTGACCAACAACATCATCATAATCAGTCAAACCAGGCACAGCAATTTCTTCAAACTCATCAGTAACGGTCTCATAAATCTTATGCAGATGAAAAACATGACTACAATAGATGTGAATGCAAGAAGGGCCATGAAAGACGAGGCGACGAATGTTGAGTGAACGTGCGACGTTAGCCGTCCACGGGTTGAACATGTCGTTGATCATGCAGGTGGGGCGGGGGACGAGATTTTTGAGGCGTTGCTCGAGAGGGAGGGCGAGAAGTTGGAGTGAGCTAAAGAAGGTCGGAAAGAGGTCATTAGAAGGGATGAGGTCGCAGTTTTCACAGCCGGGGGGTAGGCCAGCTTCGGTGCAGGGGAAAGGGAGCCTCGATGAAGTCTATAGGGAGGTTGGACTCGTGCACTCGGACTATGATGGGTTTTATGCGCGACGTGTTCACTGGGGTTGTGATGAAGGTGACGCGGGTGCCACGCTCGGCCAGTAACCGTGCCATGTCAAGCATGGGGATTATGTGTCCTTGTGCCATTAATGGAACTAGAACAACATGAGGAGGAGGAGGAGGAGGAGGAGGAGCAGTGTTGTTGTTGGAGTCACTGATGATGGTTGTTTGTTTGGTCATGGCTATGGAGATTGATGGATGGGAGAGGTTGGAAAGGATGAAGGATATGGGTGGAGATGAACAGGTTTTTATAGGGAGAAGGGTAAAGGAAGGCTTGTGCTTCACGGGACTTCGAAATGGTGACGCAAAAGGAGATAAAGGAGCAAGCTTGTTTGGGAGTTAAAGAGTGAGTCAGCATCGTTGGGACACTTGGCAAAGTGCGTAGCAAGGATGATTCTGGATTGACGAATGGCGCATATGTATAGATAGATATCAGATGCGTGCATATCTATGTAAGAGATAAAAGAGATAAAATGGATGATTAATTATCTTTTCTGGAGATTTCTTTAAAAGAAATTAACAACAGCTGTGCAGGAAGTATGTTTATTTTTTCCTAATCAGTTGAATTTATTTGGTGGAGAATAATATTATTGGAATATGTAACTTTCATGACCAGTGTCATATTTATAGATTGTAATTTTTTCATTTATCATGTGAGAGATTGAGAGAAATTCTTTAAAAAAAATGATAAATTATGTTCATTAAAAAGGAAATAAGAAAACAGAGATAACACCAATAAACCGGGGCTGAAAATCACCCCCAACAGGAGAGGAGTGGGAGACAACACAAAAGTATGTGATTAACCAAAGTAAGTTTTTTTTAATAATTAACCAAAGTAAGTGATTTGTCTATATTATAAAAAAAAATTTTAAAAAAAATTATGTATCAAAATTTAATTAGTTATATTTTTTTTGAATAATAGATGACAAGCGCCTTTTTTATCTGAATATAAACAGTACCGAACAGTACTGGAATCCGGATGTACAGTGTATGCACAATATGAGAATAATTAGTTAATTCAATTAGTATTTAAAACTGTGAGTGCATAATTTTGTTTTAAAATTAATTAATTTTATTTAAATTAAAATTTAAACGAATAATAGCATTTTTTTTTTTTGTATACAAGTCTTTTTCTTTTATAGTATGAAGAAAGAAGACTTCGGTTTGTTGATATCTAAATAATTTTTCTTAAAGATGAATACCATGTGCTTTATGGTCTTCTCATTTGAGAGCTATTTATTAGTGTTTGGTTTTCTAGTTGGTTTTCCATATTCCACCGGAATTTGGTGATATTTATTTAAAAACAATAGTTGTCTAAATCTTTGTCAAAAAATTTTTATTATATGATAAAAGTGGATAAATTATAATTTTATTAAAAAAAAAAGACAAGTACAAACCTGAAAAACAAAAGCAACTGAAAAATAAATAATAACCCAGAACAACAAGCCATCACCAGAGATAATGAACTTCTAACAATAAAACAAACCAACAACCAAAGAAATAGCTCAAGAAAAAGAGAAAACATCGCAACTGAGAAGTCAATGATGATGAATATATATATACTTATATGGCTATATATTTTTCATGGACATTTGTTAATGCTTTAGCAGAGAATGAAAAAAAATGAGAAAAAATGAGAGAGAGAGAAAGGGAGAGAGAGAGAGAGATTGGGTGAAAAGAAGGGGAGTAGGGGATGCAAATCAATTTGGACGTTTGTGATTAAATGTTTACAATTGAGATGATGATCGAATGGTTGTGATGCAATCACTGTTTATTATTCAGAACATTGTTTATTGTACTATTCACACTAATGGATGATGTGTAGCCTTTCGATTAATTTAAATCCAGCAGCTGATATAGGCACATTCGTAGAATTTTTATCTACTAACATCCTTAGTAGAATGGTCTTATATATATATATATATATGCTAAACATTTTTTAAAAACGCCAATAAAGAAGCAAAAGTATGAAAGACAGTTGGGTGTTGTTTTTTTTAATTTTTCAATTGCGGAGAAAAAGAGATAGATGCGGAGAGAAAAATATGGGGAGGAGAACAAGATCGTTGGATAAGCATCATCCAATGGCCCCTCAGGGGACATCCGTAGAATTGTTATTTTACGGATCTCCCTAAATTACTGGGCTCCATATATTTTGTTAACTTTATTCGAGTTACAATTATCCCAGCCATCTGTTTCTAGAATCTGGAAATCCTAGCTACCCTCGTTAAATTCTAGCCAACGGATATTGTGGGACCTTAGTTCTAGAGTCATCATTTGGAATATTTGGCTAGAACGAAATATTCACATTTTCTAGTTACTTGCTTTACCATTTTATGCTGTAATCTTTAAAATTGCTAATATGCTTCTTTTTTGGTTTTCCATAACTTCAAACCTACAACACCAAAATTTCACCGAAGCATCTCAAAGGATCAAGCACTCCCTTAACTTCATGAGCACAAGAGTCGCGAACAATTCCTGCGATACAAACCCTAATATAGTTCAGGAGTAGCCTACTCCCCCATGCATCTCGGATTGGCCTGTGATTGCAGATGGTAGTTTCGCTGGTCCAGCTACACTACTCTTTTCAGTTTTTTCTTTCTTCTCTTCTTCTTTTCTTTTTCTTATTTCGAGTGGCTCACTGTTGGTGAGAGACCTCAGATTGTTTTCTGTTTTGTTGTTTGTTCTCCTTTTGTATGTTTGTCCTTCTTTTTTGTTTTTAAATGAAGTTGTTGTTTATCCACTTTTATCAAAGAAAAAAAAAATTTGCAAAACATACAATTGATCATCATGAAAGATAAATGATATATATATATATAGAATATAGTCAAAAGAGATGGTGCTGATTGAATCAATAGTTTGAAATTCCTTTATTTTAAGTTGACACAATCTAGAAGATGAATTATCTAAACTTAGAAAAAGAAAGAACAAGCTCACAATTGAAACTTCACAAAAGGGGAAAACAAGGATAACAAGCCACATTATAATTAGTTTTAGCAATGATTTGGAAAGAATGGTGTGTTATGCATGGTGGAATTTAAAAATTTCATCCAATGAGAAAGGAAAGAGAAGTCTGACTTATGTTCTAGAAGACAAATACAATGACACCATATAATTAAAAAAGAAGATACCATTAATCACAACAAAACAACAAACCAGGGAGAATATATAGAATGGCTATATTCATATTTTTTTAATAGTTTTAATATTTTTAAAATATATCACATTTAATTATTATTATTATTATTATTATTATTATTATTATTTATTTTCCTCCATCTCCTTCCTTCATGGTATGTATAAGACAAAACAAGTGCTTGCATATGCTTTAAAAAAAAAAATACTAATTAATGCAACTTGTATTTATTATCAAGATGCACATAGTTCATGTTTTAACTTAAAAAATATCATTAAAAATTTTAAAACTAACTAGTTATATAAAAGCTAGCAAGGTTCCATCCCTATTTTTTCTTTTCTTTTTTTTTCTTTTTTTCTTTTTGATAAAGTGGACAAGCCACGTAATCAGGGACATGTACAGGGACATGTACAGGATCAGGCATTGAACATCCAATCTTGCACCCTCACCTGGAAACACAGAGCTTAGGTGACAAGCTCAAACCCATACTAGGAACCTAAAACCATTATTTGTGGTTGAGAGAATTTGAATTTGGGACAATAAAATTTTCTTATTTTAATTTTAGCAAGTGGGACCGTGCCGCTGAGCTATGAGCTTGCCGGCACCATCCCTACTCTAAACGAGAGAATATTTCATTCTTATCACATATATTTTTGGTTGTTACGGCAGATGTGGCATCTATTCAAAAAGGTTAACTTTCCTGTTTACTTATCAAAATGATCTAATAATAACATACACTTGCTAAACATAATTAATAACTAAATATGAACATATAGGCCTATAGCTAGTTTTATTTACATAAAGAGTCGTAAAACTCATTCCATAACTATGAGTAAAATAACTATACTATTTTTTTTTGAATAAAGTGGATAAACCACAAATTTATTAATAAGAAAAGGGGAGTAAAATAACTATACTATGGTATAAATCTAAAATTAAATATAAAGACTCCATTGGCACAGGATCGACTATTCTAAATTTTATTTATGTTCTCACAAGAGGACCAATTAAGGGCTTTTGTTCTTGCATATGAGCTAATATTTCAATTGATTAGTAGTGGTTATTCGATTCAATATCATATATGAACACACAAGAAATTAAACTTGAAACATGTTGCTCGTTAAAAAAATATATCCAATATGAATAAAAACCGGTTAAATAACAGTAAATTCGATATGAAACCAGTAAAAACCCTGCAATTAATTTAGCACTATATTATAAGTATGAACAAGGCATTTAACACACAAATTATAATAATCAAACAAGTCTCGTAAACATCCACTATAATATCTCGTCATACCCTGACAATTAACAAAGAAACTGATAATTGATAATTTGATAATTGTATCATTTGCTTGTGGATGCCCTCAAAAAGCACTTCACCGGGTACTATACTCTAAAAATATTTGAGCAGGGATTTTAACAAAAACAATGGTTTTAAACTTTTTTTTCTCCCAAATGTAATAACAAATGTGGTGCTAAAAACCTCAATTACTCATACATAACCTCTAATATAATTGGGTGGATCTCAAAGAGGGGCATACACAACTTAATTAATTAGATCCCTAATAGGCTAGTATCCTCTTTGTTTAACCAATCTTTTTTGGTTTTTTTTTTTAAAAAGGTGGATGAACCACTGATGAATTGCAAAAGAAATAAAAGGCAATAGATAACAAAAGAAAAAAAAAGACAGAGAGACTGATAACCAGAGGTGAAGTGTCTCAGCTACAACCCAGAAAAAACAAAAACCACTAAGGAAGAGGTCGGCATTAGGGCGGCTAACACCGACCGGGGGCAGTCAAAAAGCAGGAGCGCCATCAAAAGTAGGGACGTCTGGGTCAACAACAAGAGCAGTCGTCTCTAGAGTGGGGGTGTCTGTCTCAATCATCGGAATAGCTGTCTCGAGTGTGGAACTGTCAGACCCACTAGCTAGATCAGATGTCTAGAGAGGATAGAAGCCCTGTTGCCCACAAAAACTAGGCGACGCTTGATCGTGTGAAAGATCTCCTCCAGTTGTGGTTTAACCAAATATTTGTCTAAATATTTTTAATATGTCACACACATAGTACATTAATAATGTCAAATTAGTCTATTGTGTAAACATGATGAGAATATCATACAGTCATGCCATATATAAGAACCGGAAATCTAAAACTAAGAAATTGATTTAACTTAAAACTGAATATAACTGTAATTAAAGTTATTGATGAAATACTAATTACTTGATAAAACATACATTTGATGTAAACAACCTTTCTAAATGTTAACTACTACTTACTCATGTGTAGTACCTCTAGATTTTCATTTGACCGTCTCTCTTATAGATAAGTTACCCATGCACATACTTTCATTATTTACATTTTAATTATGCATTGGAAGATAGTTAAACCATGCCTCATATGAATTAAATATCTAACAGTTTGCCCATTACAATGATAACTCCCTCACTTATTTTTTATTTTTTTGACGAAGTAGATAAACCACAATTGTTTTTAGAAAAACTAACAATACACGAAACTCCCTCACTTATTTTATTTTTATCTTTTATCCTTTTTAACTATAAATAAATAATATGTGAATATCAGTACAAGTAAATAAGAAAATTTAATAGTTGAAACTTTCCTAAACCTAAATAGTAAATAATGCCGGGCCTCTCATATATTGTTGCCTTGGATAAATTGAAATATGTCACTTGCTAGCTAATAGCGAGGCTTGTTATTATCCCCACAACTCACTCAACTCCTCCACCATGTCCAAATGAACTGGTCATTATAGACTCCATCAAAATTAAAATGGATGGGCACAACAGTTTATGCCATTATCGCGGTCATCTCTGATTCTTGCTTTTGAATTTTATTGAATAAAGAATAAGGGAGATGATGAACTGATGCCAGAGGCAGAGAGTTTCTGCTCCTGGTTGTTGCTCTATTTTTATTCGTGTTTGATTGCTTGTACTCTGTTGCTCTATTTTTTTAAATGCATTTATAGTTTATCTATTTTATATTAAAAAAAATTCTGCTACATTTTGCTACAAGAATGAGATCAAAACAGATGCACTCACGGATGGATGTATCATGCATGTTGGGTTAAAAAAAATATTCAAATATGCTAATCTTGTTCAGATCCCACTTAAGCTTAATTAATTGGGGCTGTGGTGGCAGCATGCTAGCTGGTGGTGGCAGGCTGGCAGCTTGCATTATTGCCCACTTCCATATGGCTTTGGTATTTATCTTCAAAATTCCAATTTAGCCCCTCACATGAATACTTCCAATTATGACGACCCGCTTTGGATCGCGAATAGTAAACTGAATAGTGAATAAAAAGAAGAAATGCGAATGAGAATAGCGAATGAGTAATAACGTTTGGCTTTAAGGGTAATAAAGATTGTGAATAAAAAAAGTTTGGAAAGGTAGGATGTAGTAAAATTACATCAATACCCCCTAGATATAAATAATATGATATTATATAAAAAATAATTCATTATGTTTAATGAAAAATATTTAACATTATTTATTATTAATTATTTTTTTATAATATAAATGTATATTTTCAATATATTATAATTATATAATTAATCTTAATAATTTATTTAACAATTATATATTTATTAAATTAGTTAATATCATTAAATACGTTTAATTAAATTAATTAAATTTTTATTTATTTTAATTTTAATTTCCCAAAAATAATTTAATTAAATTATTTTTAATAAATAAAGCTAAAAATATATAAATATGTAATTATATATGCTAGGGGTATGTTAGTAATTTTATAACTAAGGCATACTCTCCCCATTTTTGGGTGGACTAGGACGCCTCCCAGGAGTAATTCTTTTTCCCACGCATGGACGCAACTCACGCCTTTCCCCGATCACTAAACAAGGGGCTGGGAACGAGATTCCCATTCCTGCCCCCTCAATCCGTGATCCAAACGCCCCCTAAGAGTCTCTGAAAAATTTATAATAACTACCTGGATACCAAAACAATATTAAAAAGCTCCCTACAAAATTTATCTAGCCTCTACTCTTTTCTCCTTTTTCATTACATGATTTATCTAGCCTTTCAAAAAATAATAAAATATAATAGAATATAATTTTCTCGCATCTAGAAGTTGAGTGTTCAATCTCATAAAAACACACATATATATTTATATATGTCATAACGGAATTATGATTTTTTTTTTTTTGAATAAATGTGGATGAACCATAACTTTATTGAAATAAAAAAACAAAAGAACAAGACAAATGAGGAAAAAAAAAGATTACAAGAAACGAAACAATAGAAAAGATACAAAAATCTCATAAGAGGTGATGGTACAATAAAAGTAAATACTGGAAAAATAAGTAAAAAAAGAAATTGGGCGGTCTAAGTCATTTTCCTGGAATTGTGATTTTTAATAACAAAAATCCATCTAGTTTCATAAAATCTAATTTCATTCCTTTCAACTAAATTGACAAAAGTAACCCGTAAATGCACAATAGTGACAATACAATGGATTTTCAAATCAATGTCCAAATAAATTAGACTTTCAAATTAAAAAAAAAAAAGAAAATTTAAATTAAATAAAACAAGCTATGCAAAAAGTGCATTCTTCTTGTCCCCCACTTGACCATGATCAGCACCATTGAAGCACTGTATCAAGTTGCTCAAATTCTGATAAGAAGAACCACCTTCTTCCATTGCCCTGCCAGCCATCTCTCCCAACACCTTTGCTCTCTTCCTCATCTCCTCTGCTTCCTCTGCTTCCTCTCCTTCAGCCATCAACGTCGCTACTGCCTTCTCAACCCTCTCCTTCTCAAGCAGCACTGCATCCCCATTATCATCACCCCACTTTGTGGGATGCTTCACTCCCACTGACACTCCAATCTTCAGCACTTGAACAATCAACTTCTCATTAATAAACTGTTCAGCAAAATGAGGCCATGTGATCATTGGCACACCTGCAGTCACACCTTCAAGAGTGGAATTCCATCCACAGTGAGTCATGAACCCTCCAACTGCTTGGTGTGATAAGATCATCACCTGAGGAGCCCATCCTCTTATGATCAAGCCTCTTGATCTTGTTCTCTCTTCAAAACCTTCAGATAACCACTTCTCCACCTCTGCCATCTTTTCCCCAGCTTTTATCACCCATACAAAAGGCTTCTCTGAAGCTTCAAGTGCGAGTCCCAACTCCACAAGTTGATCAACCTTTGTGCGTGCCATGCTACCAAAGCTCACGTAAAGAACTGAGCTTGGTTTCATGGAGTCAAGCCAGCTCATACACAAGCTTTCATCAATGGCTGCCTTGTTCCCTCTGGCTGCCACATCAGCTACATTCTTGTTAGACAGTGACAGAGGACCAATCATCCAAGCCTTCTTTCCAGTTGTTTTTCTGGTACCATTCACAGTACGGGCTCTCTAACTCATCAAAGCTATTCACCACCACGCCATCAGCATCAATCTCAGCTTCTCTTACCTCCCTGCGTGTACTTCTCCAATTCTTTGGTAGAAAAACCCAGGGGCCTGCTGCACGTGTCAACTCTATCCTGTCTGGCATTCCAGGGATGACAAACAGCTCATTCTCATCGGTAATGGTCTCATGAATCTTATGCTGACGTATGTTGAACGAACAAAGAAGAGCAAAGCAGCCAAAACCATTAAAAAAGAGCCTTGGAATGGATAGCTCCTTGGAAACCTCTCTAGTCCAAGGATGAGAGAGGTCAGTGATGATGAGGCTTGGAGGAGGAAGATGACTCTGAGCTTTGAGATGGTTAATGAGAGGGTCTTTGAGCAAACGGCATGCATCTAGGAAGTTCTTGATAAGGGCCCTGGATGGCAGAGTGTCAAGGTTTTCACAACCTTCAGGGAGCCCAGCTTCAGTGCCTGGGAATGGGAGGGTGAGGAAATGGATAGGGAGACCAGAGCCATGCATGGAGTTTATGGAGGTGGTGTTGCGTGCAGCGTTGATAGGGGTGGTGACGAAGGTGACATGCACGCCTCTGCTGGCGATGAGCCGAGCCATGTCGATCATGGGGATCATGTGGCCTTGCGCCATTAACGGCACTAGAACAAAGTGGGGGTTGGGAACATTGCCGGAATTTTGGCTAAGTGGGATGACTGTTTGGTTTGTCATACTAAACAAGAAACTCTTTGATTTGATGATGAATTGGAAGGTATGGTTTCTGTCTTTGTTGTGTTGATATATATATATATATATATAATAATAATTATATGGTTTCGCATGTTGACGAGTGCTGTGAGGTCATGGATGAGTGGTGATGTATGCACAGACGTTCGCACTAAGATTTAAAATGCTGTTGTTTTGACTGCTTGATTTGATTTCTGTATTAATTAATGTTGAGCAGGTTGAGCCTTTGTTCAACATTGGGGGCTGATCTGTTGGCCACTACCCTGATGTTGGGGTTCAAGTGGAAAAAGGCAAACGAAAGAGTGCTTTTGGTTTGGAGTTTTAATAATAATAATAATAATAATAATAATAATAATAAGTGGAAATTGCCAAAAAAACCCTACAACTTTGCCAAATTATCAAACAAACCCCCATAGTTTCGGAATACCCAAAAACCCATTTCTTTTCAACTCCATGATTTTGAAACCCCCAAAAGCACGTAAACGGGCATTAAACTGAGTGTATTTAAAATTTTATGGATGAAAAATGCCCTCTTGACGTGAAGTCGTAGTCGCACTCATTTCTGCATGTGAGAGGAAGTGGGTGGGTTTTTCTTAGGCATTACAATGCTTGTCTCTCTCTCAACTCGCGACTCAGCTCAACTCGCGTCTCCAGCTCTTCTCTTCCCACCCAAGACTCTTCCCTTTCCACCGCTGCCTCAAGAAGAAGTCCCGCAAGTATTCAGCATTTCGTCACTTTGCGTCTAAGGTATTCATTATGGTTTTTGTTAACTATTCCATTACGTAAGAGACATTTTTCGGTTTTGGTTTGTGATTTTTGTTTTTGCTGGAAGACATCAAGCTTTTCGTGGGGATTAATCGACTGGGGTTTTGTTAGTCCGCAGAGATGTCTCGGCTAGGGTTTTTGTTTTGTTTTACATTTTCGCTGCAGTATACGATCGAAATGGTTTTCCCGATTGTTGTGCTTTGTGTAATGTTTATAATCTACGCTTTACTCTTTCGACTGATATGGTTGCAGATTGTAAAAACGAGGTCTCCGCTTTAAACAACGAGCTTTACCGCTTAAGTTAGTTCGTCTCCGCTTAATTATTTCGTATCTCTGCTTAATAGTATACGCCACTCGCTTAAAAAAATGATATCGGGTGTTTAAGAACCGGAGTGTTTACCGCTTTAACAAATTACATTTCCGCTAACAATGTGATGTTATTATCGCAGGCTTGTGATTACGGGCGGTCAATCTAGTTAACGGTGATGCTACTTGACACCTGTGAGTGGAGACCGTGGGTCAATTGAAAGTTCACATGATCCTCGACATCGGGAGATCATCCGAAGGACACTCGTTCACGACGTTCATCGAGTTGAAGTCGAGTACCAAGAGCGGGCCCTTCTTGACTCTCACAGTAGAGATACGATATCGCACTCAATATATTCGTGGATCGGGGAAAGTAGCTCGACTTTCGAGCCCTGAAGATGTGTGCAATCGTTCTGGTCTGCGTTGTGATGGGGAGGCGATCGTGTTTTCAAGAAGAAAAACACGGTCACTTTTCAAGAGAGGTATTTGATCGAAGACGTCGAGAGACAGCGGAGACTCCATCGGAGCACTCTTCAAAGAACTCGCTGGACAGAGGGAAGAAGAGGAGAATTTTGCCAAACCATCGATGGTGTATCTCCCCAGCATAATCCTCTTCCCAAATACCTCCCTCGCCGGTTCATAACCCGGATCGTTGATTATGTCGATGATCTACACGGAATGGGGCGCCACGCATGGGCGCAAGCTGACGCACAAGTGGCTTATGGAGGACATACCACAAGCCGCCACCCGAGCTGCAATCTAGATCGCTGGGGAAGAAGACATCAACACCGGTATGTTAAGGGGTTGCACTGTAGCGCTTAACATCCGGTTTTACTGAGTGACGGAACCGGAAAGAAAAGTCCGTTCTGCAAGATCCCAAGGATCGTTTGTCTACGGTGAAAATACTTACGGAAGCAAGTGACGATAGAGACGAGTTTGTCATCTCGAGAAGGAAAAGAGGTAATAATTCAAAAATATTTTGTTTAAGCGTAGAGCGTTAACTTTTTAACCATATCATTTTACCGTTTAACTTTATTCATCTATCGTTTAACATTATAACTTACCGCTTAACTTTGTTCAACTACCGTTTAAATTTTTAGTTTAATGTTTAATTTGTTTGTTTATGTTTAACACAATAGGTTATAACGTTTAAATATACGAGTTACATGTGTAAATATAGTTTTAATTGTTTTAAACTAAATAATTTCAGCTAAGATTGTTTGCTTTACACATGCTAGTTTCTCGAAATGGTTCCGTCGAATCGTCGATGAAGAAGTATTTGTTCGACAACCGTCCCTGCCTCGGATGCTATTGCTCCCGGGAACCGCTTCTAAAAGGCGAGATGAGGAGTGGCAACCTCTTCCTCTGGGCCGGACGCTTCTCTCCTGCCTAGGCCAAAAGCGCATTCGTGCCAGGCCGGAGAAGCCCTCCCACACGCCCGCCCATGGCTTCCCGACCAGTGTCGACCCCGACGTGGCGGCTCCCCGCTGGGCACTAGGCGAGGATGTCACCGCAACTCTCATCGCAGGCTTGCAGTTTTGATGCCGAGGGTTCCCTCGGCTTGTCTGCCGGGGTAGAGCGATTGGAAGGCGTCAGCAGAGTCATCGATCATGCGCCTTCCCTTTAAACAAATGAAGCACCGGGACGGAATCGCGTCGGAGTTCGACGACAAGGACATCATCGGGGTGGCCCTTCGAAAGACGGACCTCATTCGAAGAAGCTCGCAAAAGAGGAAAAACAATAATGCCTCCGTCTCCACCCGCTGCCGGCTGACGATGAAATAATAGCAGCGACACCATCGGCAGCTTTCACGTGCTGGTGATGTTGTTAACGTTGATGACATGCCCATCACGGTGGAGGAGATCAAGATGGCGCCCGAGTTTGCCGCGGTGGAAAAGATCGTCGACTCACGTTGTTGACAACATCATGCATACACGCGTGGGAACCGGCGCGACAGTCATGGGCATCAAAGATGGACACAATCCATGAAGAACAACGGGACAACGCTGTGTCTCCCATTGATCTGTCACTGCTGCGGAACTCACGGTTGAGAAGGTCGTTGAGTCTATCCTCGACGAAGTGGAATTCACGGGCGGAACCAACGGCTGATCGTACGCGCATCGAGGCGCATACAATCCTACAAGAACAAGAAGCATGAAGGAAGTGTCTCCGTTGATCTGCCGCGTCGTTTCCCCGATTAAAGGAAGCCGATAAAAAGTAGAAGAACTTCGGAAAGTCTTCGTTCAGAAGAAAAATACGTTGGCCAATCGCGCCTCAATAAGTACGAGCAGGAGTTGATAAGGATCTTCCTCAACTGCCCTATGGACAAGTAAGTTTGAAGTTTTTATGATATTGTTTAAACTGTTTTAGTTACCATTTAAGTAGGAGCGTTAACGTTTAAAATTTACAGATAACATTTAACTTATAAGTGATACCCTTTAAATATTACCGTTACCGTTTAAACATTCAATATAGAATTTAAAGTTTATACTTTAACGTTTAATTTTATACTTACAACATTGTTTACATGTCTTTGTTCCGTTCAACCACAGCACTGTCGTGTGGAAGAAACGACTCTGTCAGCACCACACGGGCCAATCTATTCGACTGCTCGAGGGGAAGGGAGATGGTCACGAGGCGATGTGATGGGACGCATTCGTATGTATCTTGCAAAAGACGATGGCGTAGTGTCGTATATCGTTATAAGAGGCGCGCCTCCATCACACGGCCACTGGCCTTGTTCATGCTCAAAGCGAGAGTGACGCACGCATGAATCCACGATGGCTATGATTGGAGATGCCGCGCAACTTGCATGAAAGTGGACATCGTCATCCTTCCGATAATTATGAGTGGCCACTTCCATGTCGTACGTCCTCGACAATGAAAAACAAGAATACGGCATTATTCTTCATGCCAAAGCGAAGAATACGATAAAAAAACACGCTAGAAATGGTAAGTGCTTTAATAATTTGTGTTTGTGTAATAGTGTTCGATAAATAATCGGCATTCTAATATGAACTTGTATATCTCGGCAGCGAACCTATTCGACCTTTGTATCGACATGGAGTTAGGGCGAGTCGGCGACCGCTAAAGTACCCGCTTGTTCACGACACTGAAGCCCCACGACAGAAAAAAGGAAGTGTCAACTGCAGCGTCTATGTCATGCGGTTTATCGAGCAGTTACTCGCCGGTGAGAAGCTCACGGGTACATGAGACTGAGCGTCCCTTATCTGCGATTAAGGTATGTTTCCCGCATACTTAGGGAGGGAGGCAGCTGGCATCACAGCAGGGAGGGAGTCTTCGCAGCGGGTTCTTAGTCATTCTTTCTATATTTGTATACACGATTCTTTCTTTAATAATCCAGATTCATTGTTTAACATACACTTTCGGTGTTTAAGTATATAGTTCATTGTGTAAATATCAATGTAATTGTTTAAACTCCGCTTTTTCTGCATGTAAAACGAACCAGAGGGGAGTGTACGCAAGCGGGGTCATAGTCATTGTATAGGTGTAAATATCATTCTGTTTCGTTTTGAGGTTCTGTTCTTGTTGGATGATATTGTAGTCCGCTGGGTACATTATCGGGTAGGGTTCTCGTTTCATTTTCATTTTCATTATCGACTAATATCAACATTCATTTTAAGCTGTATAATGATAACTTTTGCCCTTTTAACTTTTCGTTTTCTCCTGTTTAAGTTTAGGTTTCTCTGTTTAAATTTAATATTTTTACATTTAAAAATATCCTTATTATTTAATAATATCAATGTAATTACAACAAAAATATACTTAATATTTTTCTGTTTAAAAATATCCTTATTACTTAATAATCTCTTATAGAGTGTAATGTAATGTTCCGATTTTTTTATGTGCGACAGGGAGTGGAAGCGCTTGGGGAACCCGAGCGTGTATTGAGTCACGCTTGGGGAACCGCTAGCACCATCCCGTTGTACATTTTAAGCGGATACAAATTTATTTTAAGCGATAAAAAAATAACGATTAAAGCAGAGAATAAAAATATTTAAAACGTAAGAGATATATTTAAATATAAAGTTCGATATTTAAACAATAATAAAGTATATACACAATGCCTAGTCGTGCAATGATTTCATTCCACGATCTGCGATTGTGACCCGAAGCGTGGCAATGGTAGCTAGACGCAACTCAGGACCTCGGGACGCTTACGACTCGATCCTCTTTCGTCTAGGACACCCGGGTTGCCTTCTCGTCACAGTGATCGCAAAACCACGATTCGCGATTTTTCATCCATCGGCCCGTCATTATGTCTGTATGGGGAATATAGCTTCCTTATATGCCATTTTTGAAGTCGAAGCTACCTTCCACGATGCCGGTGTTTTCGTTCTTGATGAATTTGAAGTCAAAATTCCTTTTGATTGCAAAATTCTAAGTCGTCTCGAAATGTTCAACGCCTTCAAAAACATTGTCCAATATCCAACGACAACACTTGACTTGATCGGATGAGGAAGCAGGCTGCCACACCCTCGAGGCTCGCCAGTGATGTGGAGCAGGCGATGCCGATTCCGAATTCCTGCCAACACTTTTGAGTTTAAGCGAACACGATCGATATTTAAACGAGACACAAAATATTTAAAGCGATAAACATAAATCTTAAACGTTAAAAACAAAAAGTTAAATAATAAGTTAATAAGTTAATCGGAGACAATAGTGTTTAAATGGAAACTTGATAAATGTAAACAGTGGCAGGGATAATAAACAATAATTAACTTCTACAACTATATAAACATAAACGAGAAGAAACTTACAACGAGAATAACTCATTTTCAGTAGGATACGATACCACATCATCTGTCTCAACAACAAGATCAACAACAAAACATTTGAAGATGGAGTGCACGTGACACATGCGCTGGAAGTCAACCTCGTTTTATATAAGGACATACCGTTTTTATGTCCATCGAGTGTGATAAACTTCACCCTCGACACGGGAAATATCGAGACCCCATCGCTCACATATTTCATTAACACCGATTCCCAAGAAGTCGGTAGTGAACATTAGCACTCGTCCCTCCCGTTGTATCTAGCAATAGCACAAAAACTCTCCATAATTTAATCGGAAGAGCTAAAATTGAATACACCAAATGAGAAGAAGAAAAAGAAGAAGAAGAAGAAAAGAAGAACAAGAAGAACAAGAAGAACAAGATACGAGCCTCTAAACTTTCGTTTGAGAAAAAGCAAGCGAGAGGATTGAAAAACTATGCATAAAGAAAATTATGATTTGGTACCATTTTTCCCACCTTTTGCAAGGGCAAAAAGGAATTTCATATTGTGGACCCTACTTCAACTTACCGTGAGGGTTAAAAGGAATGTAAAATATAACGGAGGGTTTAGTCCAGGGGTGTGCAAAAGTTGGAGGGGGTTTTTGGGAAGTTTTGAAAATTACGAGGGGTGAACAGTAATTTTCCCTAATAATAATAATAAATTTGCAAGAACTTTGTTTCAACTTTTTATTTATTTATTTATTCAATTTTTTTTTGTCTTGTTTGTAGTGGAAATAGCTTATGGGAATCTGGGATTGGCACTCCTATCAAAGTCGGAAAGAGTGCTTTGATAAGGATATACTATTAAAAGGATAACACATTATTTATTATATATCATACAAAAATATGTCGACCTATACGCTGAGGATGGTGCGCAAACTATATTCTGGTGGGACAGCTTTTGGTATTACACAGTAACTAATGCAACCAATGGGCAACGTGAAAAGTCTAATGACATCCACTACCCTCTTTGTTGGCAGATCCTGCTATCTTGATATCTGTTCATAGATCTCGGGAGCTCTGTCTAATAATTGTGATTCATAGAGCACTACAACAAAAAAAAACGTTATTTGCGACATATTTTTGCGACATAAAAATTTAAAAATGCTGTCATGACTATAATTACGCAATCTGCTGACGATAAAATAATACGCGTTTCAGACGTCAGTAAATTTTTGCGACACTTTTGAAAAAGTGTCGCAAATTTTTGCGATCAAAACAAAAATGTCTGAAAATTTAATCGCGAATTCGTAGGGTTTTCTGAGACAATATTTGCAATGTAATTTGCAACAATATGTGACATTGTTTGCGACATAGTTTTTGGTGTCAGTAAATTGTATTCAGGTAATGTAGAAACTTTTGTAACAAAGACCTGCGATACATCTATTGTCATGAAATCGAGTACATAATTATATCCGAATCTTATGAGACATTTTGTGACACATTGTCACAAATTATGTCAGCAAAATTAATTTCATAACAAAAAAGCTATGACACGTTTGTTATTTATATACAATAATTTTTTAAACATTTTTTACAAACATGTTTAAAACCTAATTTACAATGCTAAACAACAACTTTTATAATATTTTGCAAAATAAACATTCCGATTGATAAGTATCCCGAACAACAATTGAATACAAAATATAATAATCCAAACATCTAATACAACAAACCAATACAAAATGTAATAGTCCAAACAATGTTATGTGCAGTTTTCTTACTAACAATGTCAATAGCATATCCTTCCAACTTTAGCCTACTTCTGACAAAAAAATATAAGAGAATGTCTGGAACCTTTTCCGTGCAATAAGAAAATCATTACTCATGCCACGAACCACATTGTCCTCCAAAAGGATATCTACCATTGGATAAATACAAGATGATTTGAATGGTGATTTTTGAACCTGCATTCATCCCAGGGAATTGCTTCCCTTGTACAAACTGATCATCCAAAGCATTGAGACATAATAAGGGCACTGACACATTTCTAACAAATTGAGCACTGCTGTAGTGGCGGTAATATGTATCAACAGTCTGACAAATATTGGTGTCATTCAAGTTAGCTCATCTTACAATATCCAAATAATACTGTCAGTTGAGATAACTATACCTCAAATTAGCAGCAATTCGAGTTGCATGGTGGTCAAAGTCCCTTACAGTGCGTGACTGGTCAAAAGTAAAAAGAAGAATAAACAATTAGTTTGGAGAATGATGTTCCACCTTGTATTACACGCCCGGAGTAAATAAAAAGGTGTATGAGCAATCAGTGTAGAAAACTGGCATTATCCAAATGTCATAGTTATGTAGAGAACAAAGTCCAAAAGCTCCAAAAGAACATATAAAGATGATATGTCAATTTATATTTATGGAGAAAGATGACGTGTTAAGGCTGTTTTCTTGCTTTTGTCCAGAATTCTAATTCAACATTAACCCACTACTTCAGTTTTATCAAATTAGTAACAAACAGCCTAGTGTGACTGAATTAAATTTTGTTGTGAATTTGAGGACAGGATGTGCACCGTTGAGAACCAAGGCATGACAAAAAAATAAAAAGGACCGAGTAGACTATAAGTCTTACAAAACAATTCCTCAATGATTGCATCCTACAATCAGGAATATTTCCTCATTGTTGATGCACGAGAAAATCACGTCAAGACACTCAATACTTACACAAAGGATTCCAGTTAATGCACAGACAAAAAAACCCATAGATGTGAGTACGTACCTTCTGAATCCCTTCCCAGTTTGCAAGTCAAGTCAAAAGAGGCTGATGTCTGAAAAATGACAATGTCCAAAAGTATCATCAAATGATGTATCAAAGAAGTATGTGGGCAGTTCATGCTAGAGGATGGCACTAACAATATTTACTTGAGGAACAGTCTGCTAGATAAGATGGTTCTAGAGACGTACTGTTTAGAATAACCTAGAAGACCAATTGCAAGGGCTATGTCATACAATTGTTGCACAAGCTTACGATTAATGAACCTGTCACAAACCTACAAACTGGGTGTCAAATGTCAATAATTTTCCAAATAGCAATTCTTACAAACACTGACAAACTCAGCATCCAAATAAAAAAGACTCCAAACTAATGACAAAGATTTATATTAGACCTAACAAAGCAGTTAGTTAGAATCAGATGCCATGCCAATTATGGTGGCTCACAAATATTGAATAAATAGCTTACATAATTAGAAAGAGGTCCAATGCTGAAAAGGAATGCTACAAAAATTAAGTGAAAAACTAGGCTAAAGAAGAAATTGATACTGGGCTAAAAGAACCAAGCAAGCAGTTCATCTGGAAGTCAGGAAGAAACAGGGAAAGATAGGTTAGGCAATGCATTTAGATGGAAATAGCAACAATGAGATCTACCTAGTGTAATGCCAGATGCCAATTATTAAATCAAAGCCAAATTATGAATTGAGAACTCAGGAAGTTAAGCATATGAAAAATGTAACATATCTGCAAAAACTGAAAGGGAAAATTCAACTAAAAATACAAAAAAAATTAATTATATTAGAGAAAGTTCTATATCTAAAACTTGTTTGATGACATAGAACATGTAATAATAAACTGAACAGAGGATCAATTGCCTTGCTTATTGAAAAAACAATGCCATCTTGATCCCCAGTAAAGTTGTTAATTTACTAACCACTGGATCCCATGGAGAGCAAACAGAAACAGCACCGGCAACAGGAGTGCTCTACCCCTCTTCTGCGAGATACTTAACCTAAAATCCAATATCCAAATGATCATGAGAAGCTAAAAAAAGCCCATTATTCAATATACCAATCACAATTCTCTGCTCAAAGGATATAGTAAATGATATTATATCATACCAATATATTGGCACCAATGCTTGTCCCTACAGCAAATAGAAGAGCCTTTGGATGCTCATGATTAAGGTAGTTCACAACTTCCCTCAAATCTTCCGTCCATCCATCATTATAAAGGCAGTAAGACTGCATGAATTGGCATAGAAAGCAGAAAACTTAGAACTTAGCAATAATTGTACTATTGCTAATTATTCAGAAAAAAATCATAATCAACCTGTGAGAACATCTGAATTAAGAGACATGTTTTACAGATGCAGAGGTGGGAATTGGACACATTAAGACTAAAACATTGACAGTAAAAATGATAGCTAGGTTTACCTGAAATAGTTTAGGGTTAGGAGAAGTGGTAGGTTCAAACCTTGATCGTATATCAACAGTATTATGTAAATCATAACTAGTGAGAGAATCCTGAAGCTAAGTTCTATATTGCAACTCATAGCTCGGCCACGTCTAAATACTCGATCACCATACCTGATCCGTTTAATTTTGCGGTGATTTTGGGATGATCCATGATCAGTCAGCTCTTATTCCTTTGTCGGAGATGCGGCAGCAGGAGGTCATGAAGCAATACGATCTGGAAACCGATGCCAAAGTGCTCGACACCGCTGCAGACTGAAGAGACCAAAAGAATGAACTGCAGTTCCTATTGAAGCTTAGTGACAAAAATTTTAGTTACTGCAAACTGAAGAGATCTGGATAATTGCAAAATAGGGATCCAGTAACAAAGGATGAAAACTAAATAAAAAAAATAAATATAGCAAAGATTTGTTAGTACTAGTGAGTCTGGACATTCTAGACATCAAGAACATGGCACAGAAAACCACAAAAGGAATATAGGGAAGGTTAAAGATAAGAATGCAAGAGACTAATTGATGCATGCCTGAAAAGAAAGGCTTAATCCTGGAACCTAAACAATATCCTTTAGCAGGTTTTCTTTCAATTTGGTATAGGTACAAGCAGAGGTACATATATATTCATAAAGAATTAGACATTATGTGACTATAGATATCCATGGAGCAATAAAAATAAGGCATTCATGAAAAAAATTGTTATCATAAGTCTATTAAGTCTGCAATCACCACGAATGAAAAGGAAACAACCACCTGCGAAGGCTGAACAGAAGGCAAATATTGCAGAGAGGGTGAAGCAACGTTGGATGGCTTTAGCTTTTTACGAGGTACACAAACTTTGGAATTCACGTCAATGCAAGGGTGGTTCTCAGTTTTTTGTTGCTGAAAACATGCGGGTTGGGGAATTCTAAATTTAGATGACTTCAATCTTGCACTCTTAGGGAAATGGTGGTGGAAATTTACCACCGGAGTACCTTGGAGTGGAAGAGAGATAATTCTTTATAATTATTTCCAAAATTCCCCGCTTTGGAATCTCCATAATCTCCCCCAACAAAGAAGGTCGTTTATCACGGAATGGCCTCTTACAATGTCTTCAGCCTTTAGAAATTGTATTTCTTCAATTGTACACAATGGGGACTCCACTCTTTTTGGCTTGATAAATGGGTGGAGAATCAGTGCGCCAATGTTACTTTTGGCGAGGCAGCGATTTCATCCTCTCCAATCGCCCCTTTGATACAGTTCAAAATCTGGCTCATTGAAAGAGTCCTTGTCCAAAAAAAATTTGTGTGTTTAGTTGGCTAGCTTGGGACAATAGTATCCTCAGCTGGCAGTACGAGGATGTAACAGACTCCCCACTGCGACATGTGTTATGTGTAACGCAGGCATTGAAACTGTTGATCACTTATTCTTTTCCTGCCTATTTGCCACGTTTATCTGGAATTCTCTCATTCCAATTTTTCGATTACCGTCACCTCCACAGTCGGTTCATGCTCTTTGGGGATCTTGGAGGCCCAAACTCTCTTCTCATGTGAGAGATGCGGGGACCCTCATTATCCATGCTTTAATGTGGAACATTTAGCTAGAAAAGAAATGCTCGCATTTTTAGGGATACATACTCGCATGTAAATCAGATTATGCAAATGTATTCATATGTTTCTACTTTGGTTGAATCGCGATTACGGATAAAAAGAAACCAAGATTGGAGGATTCAGCTGTGTCTGCTAAACACAGCCTGGACTTCCTGAATGACCATCCAGGATCCGGCGAAGAAGACAAAACTGAGTAGTCAGTGATTTTTTGACCCTAACCTTTGGGTGGGTTAGGGGTCTTGTTATGTTATTTTGTTTCGACCTTGTTATCTTGTACTTTGTTTTTGCTCCACTTCTAGTGGATGTTGTTTGGACTTATTTTCAGTTAATGCATGTGGTTTATCCACTTTTTCAACAACGATAAAAACAAACCAGGCCTACAAGAGACCAACAAAGACTCAAAGTAAATAAAACAAACGAGAAGAAGAACAAATGAGAGGAAAACCACCAGGGGTGGCCCAACCCACAGAACAAACTGACACAAAAACCTAGAGGCAGAGCCCTCTAGGGAGAAACAGACCAACAAGGACTACATCTCGCCAGTATTCGGGGCAGGCTCAGGGTGGACACTAGGAACCGCATCCCCGGCAGAGAGGAATTCAAGACTACACTTGACTTTAGCCACAGGTTCCTCCAATCTAGCTTTCTTTGAATCAGGCGCTGCTAAAAACCATAGAAGAAATAAGTGAACAATTTTGATCAAAATGGATTTAACAGGAAGACAAGTGCAATTAAAAATGCGCATGTTTCTTTCAAGCCAAATGTTTCAAGTGATTGCCCTCACAAGGAGATCCCAGAGAAAAATCAGTGATTGCCCTCACAAGGACTTGACCGAATATTTGGAAAAATCAGTGATTGCCCTTACAAGGAGGTCCCAGAGAAAAATCAGTGGTATTATACCTCAAATTTGGAAACTCAAATATTTCTTGAAATAATTTTTTTTTTAATAAAAGTAGGTAAATCACAAATTTATTAAAAAAAAAAAATAGTACAAACTAGCACAGTACGAATAAACTAGAAAAAACAGAAGATCTTACCAGAGGTGAAGCATAAAAACAACTAAAAGCATAAACATAGAAAAGACAGTGAAAAGATAAAGCAACACCGTTCGAAACAATTTGATTGATACACCCATAAAAGCTGGCATACAATAGCAAATGCCATTCTAGAAGAAGGAAACTAGAACCGAGCTATGAAAGAACAAGTTCCACTTAGAGGCACCATAGCTAAAATGCACTATCGACAAACCACACCAGTTCGCATCGGAAGTCAATTTCCACCACCATTTCCCAAGGAGGCGAGATTGAAAGCATCCAGATCCAGGATTACCCACCCTCCTAAGTCCCGTGCATGATAGATGTTCTTCTAACAAACCAACCGACATTTGGGCTTATCCAAGTCTGGGCTAGACCAAAGAAAGTCCCTCCTGATTTGATTAATTTCCTTAATAACCTAGCTCGGTAGATGGAAAATGGACACCCAATACATGGGGGTAAAAGATAACACTAAGTTCAAGAGGGTTAATATACCGCCCAATGAGAATTGACCAGCTTTCCAGGAGGTAAGACATCCCCGGACCTTCACAATAAGGATTTCCAAATCTTGCTTACGAGGTCTTCTTCCTAAAATAGAGATGCCAAGATAAGTGACCGACAGATATCCAACAGCACAACTAAGGGTTTGTGACTCGGCAGGATCCTGTAACTGATCCATTCTAGTCGAATAGAGACAAGTCTTCAAAAAATTAGTTACTAATCAGACATACCTTCAAAAAGATATAACAGAAGTTTGATGATTATCAAATCTTCCAAACCCCTAGTGGTAAAAACCAACAAATCATCAGCATAATGTAAGTTGCTCATTCGGCCCTAGTCGTCTAGCAGAATGCCAACTAGAATTCTAGAAGTCAATACATGCCTAAACATGGTGCCAAGAACAGTCATCTCTAGGATGAAAAGAGGCGGGCATCCTGTCTTAAGCCACAACGATATCTCACATACCCACTTTGAGTACCGTTTACAATAATGGATGCCTTGGAGGAGGACAGAATGGATCTGATTGTAATTAGGCAGTTACGTTTAATTTTTATTGTATTTTATTTGGGAAACCCTAGCTACTTTTTCCCACATAATCTCATGCTCTTCACTCCCTCCTGACCTAGTATCACCATTTAAGAAAAATGAGATCTAGACCACATCCTCCCTCGTCACAACGTGGTTCCTATGATGAAGTAGAGAAATTCATCTCCATGGGTGCTTGACTGTGAGTGATTGATGTAAGGTTCTGATTTATTCTATTTTTGCTCTTTATTATAATTGTTTGTGATGCAATGCTAGTTAGGGTTAGGGTTTGGTGAGAACCTTGATTTGACTCTTTTGTTCTCATAGTTTAGGTTATTCTTATAGAAATTCTTTAGTCTTTGATTATGTTCTGATCATTTTAAAATTGTTATCAACCTGGACTAAAGAGAAATGCCTGAACCATCCATGCTTCTTATGTGAAAGGTTTGATTTATTTGAGCATAAGATTCAGAAATTTGCTTTTAGCAGAGTAGATATTCCTCTCTAATTTTGGGAGACCTAGAGACTGGATTTAGAGGAGATCAAAATACAAAATTTGTAGATCTTAATCTTACCTAGCTTACTACAACATTTCAGATTTTATTCATGTGTATGATGTAAGTTATAACCTTTAAATTCAGGTGCCTCGGATAAGACTCTTGTGTAGACTTTGAAGAGTTATTAATTTGTTTTATGACTTTAGAGTTTGAATTAGATATATAATTATATAGGAAAGTTGTAGAAGTTGACATTATCTATGGATCTAAAATATTTCAGAATTTATGCCTCTGTAATACTTGAGTTATAGCCATATTACGAGTGCTCAAATGACATTTCTACAGAAAGCATGAAGATTGGTTAGACAATTTCATGGTCTTAGAGTTGGAATCAAGACACATTCTCTCTAAGAAAGTTGTTTCATTTTGAGTTAGTTATCCGCTCCTGAAGTTTGATTTTATTTTAAAGCATATGCTGTGAGATATTCTTATTAGAAAGAGCAATTCTGAATTTTCTGATTTGCAGAAATAGGTTTACTCAAATTCTTGGTTTAAATCTTGTAGATCTCAAATCATTGTGAAATTTGGATATGTCATAGCCTCCAGTGTCTAATATTTTTAAGATTTAGAATTTTGTGATTTGGGAAAAGATAGACAAACTTGTGTCTGATTTACTACTCAAGGGTCATGATAGAATTTTTATATGACCATTTAGAGTGGATATATGCTATTATACCCTTGAAAAGAATCAAATTTTGGGAGAATAGAGTGACACTTTGATTTTTTGCATTTGTACCCTCCTGAAAATTTTCTAGCAAGCCCATGATTATTGTAAAAATTCATATTGTTTGCGATACTAATAGGTTACTTCCCAATTTTAGGGCATAATGAAGGAACTTGGTTTGCCTTAGAATTTAGGTTGTTTTGGACATTAATCAAATAAGTAACACTACATATAAATGTATATACATAAATATATATTCTAATTACCGACAATTGTGAATTTATTCTTTTATTTAATTAATTCCTTGTTTTTTTTAGGTTGCCTGCATAATATTAAATCATTTGTTGGGTTTTAATTCATTTTTTGGTATTATATATTTATTAAAATTTTGAATTATTTCTCTTTCTTTGAAATATTAATTCCCATATTTGATTATATTTGTTAACCTTTGATATGTTAAGCTGGTTAATTGTTTTGAATATAACTGGATTATTTTTGCTATAAAAGAAATTGGATAATAAGTATGTTGATATTTTGCTTGGCAAATTATTCTGTAAATCCGGATATGTTTGAAATTATGTGAAATTCTAATTTTGGTTTTTGGATAATAAACTTATTTTGACATAAATACGTTTAGTCCCTAATTAAATAGGTACTAACCCTATTACCTGAGGTTAAATACTGACCATGTCAACATGAGTTTCTGACTTTAATAAGAAACTATATTTTTGCACAGTTCCATCGGTGGAGAATAATGACCTCTGATAATCTTGCTCGGGTCACTGAGAGTAAATAAATGTGCTCTGAAAATCTGACTCGGGCCAACGAGTGTAAATAAATGATTTTTGATATTTTATTTTGGGCATAGTGATTTGGAAACATATATCTTTGTTTGCCATTGAATTGTATTTTGTTGAACGGTTTTTGTTTTATGAACTATATTTTGGATAAATATTTGTACTATGTGATATGATTTTTTTTTTATTTCAAATTTTTGAAACTTCATATGATCCTAGTTTTTTTTAGTCGGTTACTTGCTGGGCGGTTACACTAATAATCTTGTTGTTGAATTTTTTCAGATTTGGAGTAAGTAATCCAACAAGCAACTTAGTTGACTAGTGAAAACTTATGCTCTTTCTTTTAAACTTTTTGGGTTATCATTATGTTTGTGTGAGTATTTGAATTATGTTTAGAATACTTCTTTGTATTTGAACCTATTATATTCAACTTGTATTTAAAGTTGTACTTTTGAGCTTCATAATTTTTGTTCTAGAACAGTTCTGAAGGCTTGCATGTTTATTGTGTTCCACCCCATAGGTGTGTGGCCGTTTGTCGGCGTACTAGATCTAGCAAGCCAGGTTTGGGGCGTGTAAGATGTCCCCAATGAAGTCATTGGTTTCATACCTGTCCCCAGTAAGTTTTGATTCTGACTCATCGATTGCATTGAATTTGCTGGCATATTTCTTAGGAACCAATGAGCAACACACCCGAGACAAAATACCACTCAACCTGAGGCCAGGGTCAGATGTGAGGGCTGATTCGATTCATTACAAAGTCCACCTCGGCCTCAGACAAATCAACAATATACTTAATAGATTAGTAATTATTCACATTAGAGGATGCTAAGGATTTTAAATTGAAATAGACCCACAAACTGGGCCATGCTCAGCTGCTCTCCATGGGGCTGGGCCTCAGGAGCAACAGACCGCACCTGATTCTTGTCCGCAGTATTGAGTTGGTGCTGGTTGAGTTATATATATATATATATACTTTTCTACCTGCCTTGTCGTTGTCGGCCCTTTATCCACAAAAAAACAAACATTTGTCTTCATCATATCATCATTATTTAATGACAACATTGACCGCCGAGCTATTGAGGTTCCAAGTTTTCTCCCTTACTACCAACAAGAACATGTATCACTGTATCAGTATTATATCAGTATTGCAGTATAAAATCATCTCTTGTCCTCCATTAACGGATTATGAAGCACTGTTAATAGTCATGGGTTTCTCTCATTTGCCCTTTTTCTCTTTGCTTCTCTGTTTCATGGCAACCACTTTGTTAGCATTCGAGACTGAAGATCACTTAGCATTGCTTGGATTCAAGAATGGAGTCACATCTGATCCTTATGGAGCTCTTAATTCTTGGAATGATTCTGTTTATTTCTGCAACTGGACTGGTGTCACTTGTTCTGGCATGCACAAAGGTAGAGTCACCTCTATCAATCTCTCCATGTTGGGCCTGGGAGGCTTCATATCACCCTCTATTGCCAATCTTAGCTTCCTGAACAACATTGAGCTCTCTCTCAACGAATTCTCCGGCGAGGTCCCACCGGAGTTTGGTCGCCTGCACCAGCTGCGGTACCTGAACCTCAGTTTCAATGCGCTTAATGGCATGATCCCAGTAAGTTTGGTCAACTGTTCTCAACTCAGAGTTCTCGACTTGTTTGGCAACCAGCTCAATGGTTCTATCCCTGTTGTGCATGGTGGAACTCTCCCCAAGCTCAAGGTCCTGGTTTTATCCAATAACAGTCTCACTGGAGTCATTCCATCATCCATTGGGAACCTTTCTTCTCTAGTTCAACTCCGTTTGGCAGTAAATCATATACAAGGAATCATCCCTGAAGAACTTGGCAGACTGTCAAACTTTGATCATTTTCAGGTGTCCTGGAACTTGCTCCATGGGACAATCCCTTCAGTTTTGTTCAACATTTCATCTATGAGCTTTATAAGCGTTGCAGGCAATCAGCTCCATGGTAGGCTGCCTTCAAGTTTAGGTACCAAGCTTTCTAAACTCACATCCTTTTACATTGCCCGAAACATGTTTACCGGAGCCATCCCTGCTTCACTGTCCAATGCTTCTCTTCTAGAGACAATTTATATTTCAAGTAACCAGTTTAGTGGGACAGTGCCTCCAATTTTTGGAGGGATGCATGGTCTTCATGACCTCAATTTAGAGAACAATCAGTTTCAAGCCAGCGATGCCACTGATTGGACCTTCATTGATTCCTTGGTGAATTGCAGCAACTTGCAGAGTCTCTCTGTTGCATTCAATGATCTCGGAGGTGTGTTACCTCTGTCAGTAGCCAACTTCTCCAAGGAGATGATCCATTTGTACATGGATTACAACCATTTCTCAGGGATCCTTCCTCATGGGATTGAAAACTTAGTCAGTTTGAATATCTTGCAATTCAGTAATAATCAACTGACTGGCCCAATTCCAGAGCACATTGGACAGTTTGCCAAGTTACAGGTTTTGAGTTTGGGCGACAACAAGTTCACAGGCTACATTCCCTCCAGCATTGGCAATCTGACTTTGTTGTCGGATATCTACTTATCTGGGAATAGATTTGAAGGCACTATACCTTCTTCTATGATAACTCTCAGGCAACTCAAAACACTGGCCCTCTCTAACAACAGATTTAGTGGGAGAATGCCCGGAGAAATCCTTGGACAATTCTTTTCACTCTCTGTTCTTGATTTAGCTAACAACTCTTTCAATGGAACTATTCCTTTTGAAATTGGAAGCTTGATAAATCTACAACAATTGCAGTTGAGTGGGAACAGATTGACAGGTGAAATCCCTGGGACTATCAGTGGATGTGTAGTCTTAGAAGACCTCCATTTGCAAGGTAATCTCATTACTGGATCCATTCCTCCATCTTTAGGCAAACTAAAAGGTCTCAAAAATTTAAACCTTTCACACAATAGCTTGTCAGGAGGCATTCCTTCATCTTTTAGCAACTTAAAACTCCTCCAAACACTTGGTCTATCAAACAATAACTTATCAGGGTCTGTCCCAGAGTTCCTACAGGATTTGAAGTACCTTTCTTTTTTGGACTTTTCTTACAATCACTTCCACGGAGAACTCCCTTTAAAAGGGGTGTTTACAAATTCATCTGCACTACTTTTAGTTGGAAATGTTGAGCTTTGTGGTGGCGTCCCACAACTTCACTTATCCATCTGCCTCAAGTCCCATAAGAAAACAAGTAGAGGATCTCTAATCCTAAAGATTGTGATCCCAATAGTTTCCCTTTTATCGTGCCTTCTCTTGCTCTTGCTATTTCTTTTCTTGTTTCGGCAACGGCAACGGCAACGGCAACGAGAATCAAAGATGAAAACAAAGACTTCATCATCCTTGCCTGTTCCATATGAAGAGTTTCCAAGAGTTTCATACTATGATTTGGTCAGAGCAACAGATGGTTTTACTCCCAGCAATCTCATCGGAAAAGGAAAGCATGCTTCTGTTTACAAAGGAACTCTTCAGGGCATCAACAGTGCCATGATGATGGTAGCCATTAAAGTCTTCAGTCTCGATATAAAAGGAGCTTCAAAGAGCTTTCTGTCTGAATGTGAATCACTCAGAAGCATCCGACACCGGAATCTCATCAAGATCATCACTTCATGCGTAAGCACTGATTCAGAAGGCAATGACTTCAAAGCTCTGGTTTTAGACTTGATGCCAAATGGAAGCTTGGATTCATGGTTACATCCAGTGGAGAATCAACAACACCAAAGTCCTCTGAGTTTGATTCAAAGATTGAATGTGGCCATTGATGTTGCTGATGCGTTGGAGTATCTTCATCACTCTTGCCAACCTCCTATTGTTCATTGTGATCTGAAGCCAAGCAATGTTCTCTTGGATGATGACATGAATGCTCATGTCGGAGACTTTGGACTTGCAAAGATACTAATGAACAACAATCACAACAACAACTCATTGCAAAGCTCGACAACCTCAACTGGGATCATCAGAGGAACCATTGGTTATGTTCCCCCAGGTATATATTGTAGATGGTTTCATTTTACTCTGTTATATTAAAATATCGTTGATGATTGTATGCATGCAGAGTATGGCTTTGGGAGTGAGGTGTCAACCATGGGAGATGTGTACAGCTATGGGATCCTTGTTCTGGAGTTGCTGACAGGAAAGAGACCAGTTGATGAGAGTTTCAAGGATGGTATGACAATGATAAAATTTGCTGAGACTTACGCATCTCCGGAGAGAATCATGGAGATCATGGATCCATCAATGTTCTCAGAAGAAGATGATGACAGTGAATACCGAAAAAAAAAGGAGTGTGTGCTCTCTGTTGTGGCTTTAGGCCTTGTATGCTGTGCTGAATCTTCAATTGAGAGGCCTAGCATGTGTCATGTTGCAGCTCAAACGCTTAAAATTAGGGATGAATTCCTTGAACTTGTTTATTGAATCTTATCTGATAGATCAAGGACTTACCCTCCTATTTGTATTAGACACTATAATAGCGTCCAGTATAAGGAATAATGTCCGGTTATTTTCAATTTTTTTTTTTTTAAAGTAAATGTGGATAACCACAGGTTTATTGATTTTCAATCCTTTTATATTTATTTATTTATTTTTTTTAAGAAAAGTAGATAAACCATATTTTTATATTTAGATTAGTAATTTTTTTTTTACAAATAGGTCACAAGCGTCTCTTATTTAAATGATTGTCAAAAGGACAAATAGGTACAGAAATACAATTACGGTGACTTGCTGACCTTCTATAAAAATCCCCATAACCTGCAATCCTAAAGAGTGAAACCACTATTTATTTCACAAGGAACTCACACCTGTACCCATAAATAATACTAATAAACAGTATTAGACCCAAGTGTATAGTGTATGAAAGGCATCTATATTTCTAATAAAAGAATGGCACATCTATTGACCCATCTCTTCCACCAACAAAGAATGACATCTATATTTAGCTTAATCACTAAAATAATCATTGTACTTTTCTCTCTCTACCTTTTAGTCCTGCACTCGAGATTCTATATTTTTCGTCCCTATACTTTTAAAAATGGGTAAAAAAGGTCCAAACCATTACGTCACCGTCAATTTTAGCTGATGTAGATTTTTTAAATAAAATATTAATAAACATTTTACTAACATGGGTTTTATAAAAATAAAATATTAATAAATGATTTAAAAAATATTAAAAATAATATAAGAAAAACTCCATTATCTTTCTTCTCCACGCGGCCACGCCCTCCTTTGCCACCATGGCCACCATGGCCACCGCCAGTGGCGGAACCAGAAGGAAAATAAAGGGGGTGCTCATATAAAAAATTATAAATTTTTTTTAAAATTTTTTTAATTAAAAAATATATAATTAGATTAGTTGAACGACATATTTATTGTAGCTTTAGCCCAATCCAATTGTTACACATACATTTATAATATTCAAGACAAAAATAAAAAAATTAAGGGGCCAAACAATAATTTTTATAAATATTTTCTAAATATATATATTTATATAAATATTTTTATATATATATATATATATATCTTATATCCTAACTAATAAAAAAATCACGGGTTTAACCAATAAATGTTTGTAATATTTTTCTAATTTTTATTCTATATAAACTAATTTGTAATAAATGAAGGCTAAACAATGATTTTTTTTAATTCTTTTATTTTTTATAAACCAATTTATAAAAATATCTAAATAAGAAATATTAATTTTTATTCCAAACACTACTTTTTTTAAACTATCGGTATTAATTTGTAAAAAATAAATATTTTTTTTAGAAAAAATGAAAAATAAAGATCCAATGAATTATTAATATATATATATATATATATATATAGAGAGAGAGAGAGAGAGAGAGTGTGTGTGAGAGAAGAGAGAGGGGGTGCTCAACTCTCTCCTGTGTTCCTCTTTTATATATATATAATAATAATAATATTGGTTGATTGGGGCCAAGGGGGTGCTCAAGCACACCCTTGACCCCCCCTCCATCCGCCACTGGCCACCGCCGCCTCCTTTTTTATCGCCCTCTTGCACCATTGTTTAGACTTTATTAAACTAAAGGTATAATAGAGTTCTGACGAGCACCAAAGGTGATGTTGATAGAGTTATTAATTGGTGCAAGTGTCTAGAGATTGTAGTGAAGACGAGGATTTGATTCTAGTGAAGGGATGGCCGCTGGCGTAGCGCGGTTGTGGTGTTGGGTTGGAGTGGGATGCCAACAAAGTGTTAATGAGCTTAGTTGCTCATTGGATTGATCGAGTTCATGGAGGAGTTAAAGAGCACAAGTTCACTGTGCCACCATGTTAGCATAACTGACTGACATAGCCTCGGTTCATTAGGCATAGTGTCTGAAGGCTCTTCGATTGTTTCTCCGGTGCACCAAGAAAGAGGGTCACCATTGTTTAAACCCTTCTATGTATCAAGAATCTTAGTGATTGCATGCATAGATATAGATATATATATATATATATATATATAATTAAAGGGGAAGGCATAAGATATAAAGTAAAGATTAATCGTATGATTTTATCCTAGTTCTCAGCAGCTTTTGAGGGTTCTCAAGCGAAGCTTGAAGGTTCTATCGATAGCATTCGGCGCAGTCTATTATTCTTAGGTCCGAGGGTGGAGGAGATCGATCAGGGGTCTTCCTTGGAGGGGTTTTGCCTTCTGTCTGGGCTTCCTTGTGTGGGGTTCTGTGTTGTTGAACCACATCTAGTGGTGTTTTTGTTGAGTTGTTGTTTTATGTTCTGCATGTAACCACTTCTCTGGTAGTCGCTTTTGTACTTTTCAGTTATTAATTGTAGTGGTTTATCCATTTTTTTTAAGAAAAAAAGATATAAACTAAAAGATACTGTGTTTTTAATGAGAAAATACCTTAACAGATGTGATAACAATGGAGATGTTTCCTTCTTTCTTCTCTCTCTCTCTCTCTCACAGAGAACTTGAATTATATACATATGCATACACACTCACACACACACACACACACACATATATATATATATATATATATATATATATATATATATTCCTGCAACTCTCATCTTTTTTTTTTCTTTCTTTGTTTTTGTTTCTTAGAATGAAAAAAAAGGAGACTATAATGCAAGAGGGTGGTGGAGAAAAGGGAGATGGTGGGTGCGAGACAACGAAGGGTGGCGAATGAGGCAATCACGATGGCTGAGGAGGGTGGTGGTAGAGTAGTTGTGGAGAAGGATCATGGAGTTTTCTTTTATTATTTTTTATTATTTATTAATATTTAATTCTAAAAAAGTCACTCCAGCTAATTGTTTATTAATACTTTATTTTAAAAAAAATCCGTAACTTCTAAAATAGAAGGAGACATAACGATTTGGACCTCTTTTACCCATTTTTAAAAGTATAGGGACAAAAAGTATAAAATCTCCGGTGCAGGGACCAAAAAAGTAGAGAGAAAAAAAAGTAGAGGGACTATTATAATGATTAAACCTCTATATTTCTAATAATTGGAGATATAGATGATCAGAAAGGAGGGAAGTAGCTGTGAATATATTTCTAAAAAAATTACGACTTGATGAAACGCATACTTAGACCACACAAGGAAGGCTCCGTCAACTTCCACAATTACTTCTCAAGTAGAGTCAGGTTAAAGGCTTTAATATTAAGAATGCCCCAATCTCCTTAATTTGTTCCTAAGCTTGCCAATTCAATACCAATTAATAAGTCGGCACCATGACTTATCTGATGGATCTCTATGCTGATGTAGAATACAAGATAAATAACCAGTTCTTCAATCTGAGATGAAACAAGGATGCACACACTCACACAATTGAAATGAAGAGAAAGCCTTTTTGAGTATTAGCAAGATCACACCTTGAATTCATTCAACAAACTGAATATAAAGATACATAATTATGAGTGCCAGTCAAGCATCTCACAAGATACATAATAACACAACAAACATCAAACAGTAATGATTCAAAGTAAGCCAATCCAAATAGCATACAAACAACACAAACATATAATAGAGCAAAGTTGCTTCAACTGTTCTTCAGACTTCTCAACGTAGAGACCGAAAGACTTAATTCCCTGCCAATCCCTCCGATCAAACACCCAACATATTCCCGCCAATCCTCTGATCAAACACCAACATGCTCCCTTGATCGGAGCTTTCAAACACCCGTGGGCATGTCGAAAAATACACAAACTTTTGATATGATAAAGCCTTGGTAAATATATCAGCCAGCTGTTCATTGGTTCCACAATGAATTAGATTAATTTGATCATCTTTTACTAGATCTCTGATGAAGTGATAACGGGTGTCAATATGTTTTGTTCTTCCATGATGTATTGGGTTTCTAGCAATTTGAATGGCTGATTTGTTGTCACAGTATATAACCGATGCACTTGTTTGTTTCTCATACAGATCAATCATTAACCTTCTCAACCAAACTGCTTCACAGGCTGCAGAGGTGAGTGCAATGTACTCAGCTTCAGTACTAGAAAGTGCAGCGATGGTTTGCTTCTTCGAGCTCCAAGCAATGACAGCTGATCCAAGAGAGAAACACCAACCTGAAGTGCTTCGCCTGTCATCAATGGATCCACCCCAATCGCTGTCCGAGTGGCCTTGCAATTCCAAACCATCTATTGTTTTATCGAATAAGCCATAATTCAGAGTGCCTTTCACATACATGAGTATTCTCTTTAATGCACCATAATGATGAGAAGAAGGAGAGCTCATGAATCGTGACACAGTGGACACAGCAAACATGAGGTCTGGTCTAGTATGAGTGAGATAGAGCAGACCACCCACTATTCTTCTGTATTTTATGGAACAGACATTCTTAGAATCATCATGTAATTGAAGATGCTCATTTGTATTCATTGGAGTTGTAGCTGAGTTGCAATTTTCCATTCCAAACTTGTTTAACAGATTAACTGCATATTTGTGCTGAGACACAAAGAGACCATCATTCAATTTCTTTACTTCTAATCCGAGAATGTACTTTAACTCCCCAAGATCAGACATTTCAAACGTCTTCATCATCTCCTCTTTGAATTCTTTCAACATTACTTCAGAAGAACTCGTATAGACGATGTCATCAACATACAAACACAACATTAACATTTCACTGTCTCCTTGCTGCTTTTTATAGACTGTAGGCTCGTTTTCACTTCTCTCAAAGCCTAATTGAATGAAATGTGAATCAATACGACTGTACCATTCTCTGGGGGCTTGGCGAAGACCGTAAAGAGCTTTTCTAAGCTTGAGCACCTGATTTTCTTTTCCTCCAATGATAAAACCTTCCGGTTGTTCAACAAAGACCTCTTCCTTTAGTTCTCCATTCAAGAAGGCGGTCTTGACATCCAGTTGAAGGAGCTTCCATCTTCGCTGAGCTCCAATAGCAAGAAACAGACGTACAGTCTCCATTCGAGCAACGGGAGAGAAGACCTCGTCAAAGTCTTCACCTTCCCGTTGAGCATAGCCTTTCGCAACAATGCGAGCTTTTCTCCTCAACAAGGACCCGTCAGGATTGAACTTCAATTTGAATACCCACTTTAGACCGATTGCCTTCTTGTTTTCAGGTAGGGTCATCAACTCCCATGTTTTGTTCTTGTGAATGGCCATCATCTCTTCTTTCATGGCTGCAATCCACTCAGGACTTGCTTTTGCATCATCATATGTCACTGGGTCTGCAGTGATTAATGCAAAAGAACATGAAGAGTAAACATCAGAGAGATTTTTATACCTCACCGGAGCTCCGCCGTTACTGGTTGTTTCCGATGAGAGGGTTGGAGACGAAGCATCAAGAGGGTGATGAATCTCAGTCCGTTGATTTATTATTTCCAACGGTGAGGATTCATCTGCTTGATCTCGCTCCATGTCACCAAACAACACACAAGTTGAGGTTGCTGAGTTGGAGGGCAAGGACCAATCCCAACGTTTATTCTCAAAAAAGTGAAGATTCCTGCTGATGTGTACACGCTTCGTATCCGGATCCAGCACCCGATAGGCCCTTGAATCTCCGTAGTAGCCAATGAAAACGCACGGAGATGACTTGGCATCAAGTTTGGTTCTTTGACTGGAGTCAATCAGTCTATGTGCGAGGCATCCGAACACTTTGAGAAAGTTTACTCTGGGCTTTGACCCAGTCAAGGCTTCAAATGGGGTTTGACCCTCCACTGCTCGAGTCAACGAGCGATTAACAAGGAAAACAGCAGTCGCTACCGCTTCTCCCCATAACTCCGGTGGCATTCCTGCATCTAGTAGCATGGTTCGTGCCATCTCAGTAAATGTTCTATTTTTCCTCTCCGCGATGCCGTTCTGCTGGGGCGACCTTGGAGCGGTGAGCTGATGAAAAATCCCATTGAGGTTGCAAAAACCCTTGAATTCTTTAGACATGAATTCTCCACCCCTGTCAGTCCGTAGAGCTTTTACAGGTAAAGAGAGCTGCTTCTCAACTAAGGATTTGAATGTTCTGAAGTGATGCAACGCTTCTGATTTCATCTTCAGAAAGTATGGCCAACAATACCTGGAGTAATCATCAGTTAAGAGCATGAAATAAAGATTACCTCCAATAGTTGGTGTCTTCATTGGTCCAACAAGATCACCATGGATCAACTCAAGTGGAAAACTTGCACGAGTGGCCACACCTCTAGGAAACTCTTTTCTGGTTTGTTTTCCAAAGGAACAAGTTTCACATGGATCAATATCAGCAATTGGTGACAATCCTAGCACCAGTTCCTCTTCATGAAGTCGCTTCAGTGTCTTTAAGTTAACATGACCATACCTCTTGTGCCAGAGTTGTGATGTATCATCATGTGCTGTGAGAGCATAGCTTACATTCTCAGCAGCTAATGGGAAGAGTCTTTGCTTTGTCATGTGTACCTGTGCTACAATACCTCTTGAGTTTGTCTCACTGATAGTGCAAGTTGCTTTTGAAAAGTTCACATCATAACCGGGTATCCATCGTCTGTCCCACACTTACGTGATTATGAGTTAAGTTGGAGCACTAATTGGACCTTTGTGAGAGTAATACTGCTCTCCCGAACTTGCACCCGAGAGGAATAGAACCAACACCTTCAACTTGAAGAGGTTTCCCATCTCCAAGCCCACGATAATCTTGTTTTACGTTGATTCAAAAGACCCGAAACAAAAGCTTTCTCACTGTCATATGGTTTGAACACCCGCTGTCTATGAGCCATGTTCCTCCATTTTTATTCACAGCATCATCACCAATGGCCATGAATACCACTCCTTCTCCATCTTTGTCTTTGCTTTCTTCTGCAACATTAGCCTCCTTGTTTCTATACCAGCATTGAGCCTTTACATGCCCAAATTTCTTGCAAATGAAACATTGAACTCCTTTGTACTGCTTTGTATTGTTGCTTGAACTTCCAACTTCTGTGATTGAGCGTCCACCGGTTGTGTTTCTTCCTCATCCTCTTGATCTTCCTCTAAAGAAACCTCGGCCTCTACCTCTCCCTCTGTTGCTTTGATCTCCAAATTGAGAACTTTTAACATGGAGAGCTTTCTCTTCTTCTGGTTCACTTGAGATATCAAGGATGGATTCATGATTTCTCAATGAACCACTGAGTTCATCAATGCTAAGAGTACTCAGATTCTTAGCTTCAATGATAGAATGTATTACTTGTGAGAACCTAGGGGTGAGGCTTCTCACTATCTTGCTTACAACAGCCTTTTGTCGGAGTGTTTCTCCCATCACTCGAATTTTATACACTACATCTAGCACTCTACTGATGTAGTCTTGAATCTTCTCTCCATTCTTCATCTTTAGAGCATCAAATTCTCTTTGAAGTGAGTGTAATTGATATCGTGAGATTCTCTGTGCTTCCTTGAAACTCCTTCTTGATGGTCTCCCAAGCATCCTTTTTGCGTTTTGGCTTCGAGTGATCCTGATGAGGATCCTCTTGTCAAGAGCTTGTTGAATGAGAAAGAGCCTTTTGCATCTTTCTTCATGCTCTCGTTGATTCTATTCCCATCACCTTCTTCACTGAACCCTTTTTCAACTAGGTTCCATAGATCTTTTAGACCGAACATGGTCTTCATCATCAAGCTCCATGCATTATAATTTTTCACCATCGAAGAAGGGGACTGATGGATCTCTAGAAGAAGAACTTGCCATCTCTGATACCAATGATGGATCTCTATGCTGATGTAGAATACAAGATAAATAACCAGTTCTTCAATCTGAGATGAAACAAGGATGCACACTCACACAATTGAAATGAAGAGAAAAGCCTTTTTGAGTATTAGCAAGATCACACCTTGAATTCATTCAACAAACTGAATATAAAGATACATAATTATGAGTGCCAGTCAAGCATCTCACAAGATACATAATAACACAACAAACATCAAACAGTAATGATTCAAAGTAAGCCAATCCAAATAGCATACAAACAACACAAACATATAATAGAGCAAAGTTGCTTCAACTGTTCTTCAGACTTCTCAACAGAGACCAGCACTTAATTCCCGCCAATTCTCTGATCAAACACCCAACATATTCCCGCCAATCCTCTGATCAAACACCAACATTATCAATGTCAAGGCTCGAATTAGAGGAAGCCCTTTTTAATACTATCATTAAATACCCAAGAAAAGAGCCTAAAAATATACATCCAATCGATCAGAATGGACGTTAGGAACTAATTAGGGAATGTAAGTCTTCCCCATGGCGAAAGAAACCTAAATTTCTTTGAGGATAATCTTGATCTAATTTCCAGGCTGGATTATTATTACTTTTGATGGAATATTATCAAATCTTCGAAAATCTATTAGCATGGGTTATAAACAAGCCAAATCCTATCCAACTCAAATTGACCAAGGATCTCAAGTGGGTTGAGCGAAGGTCAATGTTATCTAATTGGACCAAGGGCCTTTTTCAATACAAAATAATTTATTATATATATACATATATTTTTTTTTTGGAAAATGTATATTTTCTAAGAACTAAAATTATAGTTCATATGGATTTTTTTAATTTAATTGTTTATAAATATTTTTTGTAGTTATTTTCTCAATAAATTGTTGTTTTTCTATTTTATTAAAAAAAATTAGTTGGCTGCATGGAATAGTTAGTAAATAATAATAAATTTTTTATTATTTTAAATTTTTAACATTGATAGTAACTTTGTCAATTTTGTTTTCATTGTATTTGACCAAGTAATCACTTTGACTAGTTATGGTGATCGTTGATCTCATCCTGATTTGATTCGGCTATACTGGAGTTTATACTTGTTCCTTCTAATGTAATTCTTGGTTTATCTATAGTATAAAATAAATAAATAAACTATCAAGATACTGAATATTGATAGGGATGCAAGTGTATGTGTCGATCGTGTAATAAAGTGCTTAAAAGCGGGATATCGATCCACATGGAAGATTGAGAGTATTTATACTAGTTATAATCCCGAAAACTAATCTAAACAAATGTTGTGATGTGTGCGAGCAAACTAAGTAACAAGAGGAAAGAAAAATAGAATAAGGAAGCAAAAGCAGTTAAGAAATCAAGGGGATGCCCGGGCATAATATCCCTCTAGGGTATGTTAAGTTTAGGTCAAAGGTTGTAAAAGTATGTAATCCTATTTGAAACGAGAGAAATTTTAAAATATACGAAACCTCTCTTGCAAGGGCGATTAGTATCTAATTTAGTATAATGTTGATATAGACACCCCACAATCAGATTGTACTCTATCAAATTTCAATGTGGATTAACAAGAATTTCTGAAATAGATAATCTTTCTTGCGAAGAGATTATCCCTAATCCCATACATCATATAAATGTGATTTCTCCTAAACTCTATTCCCTATGCTAGGTTTACTCAAAATCCCCTCCAATCATGGCATTCCTATGCTAGGTGGGTACTTATACTCGTCACAAAGCACATAATGCATGAGAACTAGGGCTTTTGCCTCGTTAGCAATCATGGCATACAAAACATGCAATTGGATTTAAACAATATCGGTTGCAATTAAGAAACAATTAAACCAATAAGATCCAAAACCAATATCAAAATAGAATAAAACCCTAGAGTTCAACTATGCCCGAATATTTACAAAATTAACCCTCCATTAATGGAGGGCAAGCATCCAAACAACACGGCACAATGAGAATCAAAGAAGACATGGAAACCCCTTCTCGATTGTGTTGATAGATGATTGTCAAAGAACACCCGAGGACCTTCCACAAATGTCACCAAGCTAATCTTGACTGCTACAATCCTTCTTCTTCAAGATAGATGGGCTGATTCTCCATCTTAATTCGCCTCCAAATCTGAAGAGATCAGTCCTTTTCTTTCCCATAAGCCTCGCCTTCGAATAGAGCAAAAGATGCCCTAGAAACCCTAGTCAAGAATATTTATACTACGCCACTTACGGGCTGCTTACTTGCATAAGAACGTGGCCATAAGAAGCTAGTTATTGATGGGTTGGGAGCCTTACAGGATCACTTTCGGCCGTAAGTCCCGTCTTTAAGGTCTTCTATCTTGTGTTATGGTCCAGCTTAAGGTCGTAAGTGTTGGACTGTAAGCTTGTCTGGATTGCCCTAGCAACTACCCTTATGGGAGTATGTTGTGGTTTTAAACTCCTCTGGATAGCCCTAATAGTCTGTCTTACGGGCGTACGTCCTACTCGTAAGGTCCTCTGGTTTGTCTTTATGCTCTTCCTTATAGACATAAGCATGGCAGCAAGGTTCTTTGAAAGAGACTTACGACGGTAATCCATGCCGTAAGGTGCATGTAAGAAAGTCTGCTTTGGCTCTAGAATGGTTTTTTTTTTTTTTGCTCTCTCTCGTTTTTAGACACTGCCTGAATCTTGAGAATGCGAAATACACCATGTTTAACAACGAATTAGATAATGTTACTCTAATACATGCCTAATAAGTGTACAAAATGATATTAAATATTGTAAAATTTACATATCAAATATCTTCTAGATTGCATAGGAAAAAGAATTTATTAGCTCGGTTTGATTTTTAAAAATCTTCTGGTTGTGTATGTGGTAAGACTTTTATCGTCCTATGTGACACCAGCCTAGTTAACAAATTCTTTGATGGTTGATAAAGTACCGTAATTAGTGCATCACCGTAACTGCCGTCCCTTAATAACCTTTTAATGGAGCAGTGCTTGTCCCCATTGTAAAAAAGAAATGTATGTTGTAATTTATTTATAAATCTAAAATAACAAAAACATATAAACAAATAATGAAAAACTAATTTTATGAGAAACTACTAGTAGCTCATTACAAAGTGTGTAAGGAGATGACAGTTCGAAGCTTTGCTCTCATAGTACTGTTCATTAGTACTACTAACGCATTGTATACAAGTGACAATTACTGTTTATCAGTATTGTTTGTTGGTCCTTGTGTGGGGATTTATCCGTAGGAAATTTTTAAACTATATGGCTGAAGTGCACCATTTGTACATGCCTCTCCCATTAACGAAGCTTATCGACCTTGTCAAAAACACTAATTTCATTTGTTTTCAATACTGACAACCAAATGCAGAACACAATACTTTTTTGTTTTTCTAAAATGGATCAACCACATGCATTAGAACGAATACAATGTATTTATTTTTGAACAAATAAATAAATCACATTTATTAAAAAAAAACAACGGTACAAATTCCACTAACTGTGGAAAGGACAAGAAAAACCCCAATGCATTTTCGAGTCTACTCACAAACAAATTAAATTTTTAAATTAAAAAAAAACAAACAAACAGTAGAAAATCACAAAACAGAAACAATAATCCAAGCTATTCAAACTGCACATGCCTCTTGTCCTCCACTTGGTCATGATCAGCACCATTAAAGTAGTTTATCAAGTTGCTCAAAGTCTGGTAAGAAGAACCACCTTCTTCCATTCCCCTAACAGCCATCTCTCCCAACATCTTTGCTCTCTTCCTCATCTCCTCTGCTTCCGTTCCTCCTCCCATCAACCTTACCACCGCCTTCTCAATCATCTCCTTCTCAACCACCAGTGCATCCCCCTTATCTTCGACCCACTGCCTTCCAGGATGCTTCACTCCAACTGACACTCCAATCTTCAGCACTTGAACAATCAGCTTCTCATTGATAAACTGTTCAGCAAAAATGAGGCCATGTGATCATTTGGCACACCTGCAGTCACACCTTCAAAGGTGGAATTCCATCCACAGTGAGTCATGAACCCTCCAACAGCTTGGTGAGATAAGATCATTACTTGGGAAGCCCAACCTCTTATGATCAAACCCCTTGATCTTGTTCTCTCTTCAAACCCTTCAGATAACCACTCCTCCACATCTGCCACCTTTTTCACCATCTCTTATCACCCATATAAAAGGGGCTTCTGTGAAGCTTCAAGTGAGAGTCCTAACTCCACAAAGCTGATCAAGCTTTTGTATGGGCCATGCTACCAAAGCTCACGTAAAAGAACTGAGCTTGGTTTCATGGAAGTCAAGCCAGCTCATGCACAAGCCTTCATCTATGGCCGCCTTGTTCCCTCTGGCAGCCACATCACCAATTTTCTTGTTAGACAGTGACAAAGGACCAATCATCCAGACCTTCTTTCCAGTTGTTTTCTGGTACCATTCACAGTACTGGATCTCTAACTCATCAAAGCTATTCACCACCACACCATCAGCCTCAATCTCAGCTTCTCTCATCTCCACCATGTACTTCTCCATTTCTTTGATAGAAAAACCAGGAGTCTGCGCACGTGTCAACTCTATCCTATCTGGCAATCCAGGGATCACAAAGAGCTCATTCTCATCAGTAATGGCTTGATGAATCTTATGCTCATGTATCTTGAAGCAACAGAGAAGAGCAAAGCAGCCAAAACCATTAAAAAATAGTCTTGGAATGGATAGCTCTCTGGAAACCTCTCTAGTCCAAGGAAGAGAGGCATCCGAGATGATGAGGCTTGGAGGAGGAAAATTATTTTGAGCTTTGAGATGGTTAATGAGAGGGTTTTTGAGCAAGCGGCACGCATCTAGGAAGGTCTTGATAAGATCTCCGGTTGGCAACATATCAAGATTCTCACAACCTTCAGGGAGGCCAGCTTCAATGCATGGGAATGGGAGGATGAGGAAGTGGATGGGGAGGCCAGAGCCATGCATGGAGTTAATGGTGGTGTTGTTGCGTGCGGCATTGAGCGGGGTAGTGACGAAGGTGACATGCACGCCTCGGCTGGCGATGAGCCGAGCCATGTCGATCATGGGGATCATGTGGCCTTGGGCCATTATCGGCATTAGAACATAGTGGGGGTTGGTAACATCGCCGGAGTTTTGGCAAAGTGGGATGATTGTTTGGTTTGTCATACTGAACAAGATCTCTGTGATTTGAAGATGAATTGTAGGTATGGTTTGTCTCTTTGTTGTATGTATCTATAATAATAATATATTTTTCTATGTTTGACGAGTGCTGTGAGGGCATGGATGAGTGTTGAGGTCATTATGTTGAGCATGTCGACGAAGGTTTGTTCAACATTGGGGAATAGTCTTTTGGCTTGTACTCTGATGATGAGAGTTCTGGCTGAGAAAGGTAAAATTAACGGAAGAGTGTTTTTTGGTTTGGAGGTGCCAAATAAATAAATATTAATTACATGTAATACCAGGCCGTATTCTTCTGATTGACTTCTATGTCTTCCGTTGATTTTTATCTTTTTTTTCCTTTTTTTGAGGGAATGGTCAAACCGTCTCTTATTTTCTTGGAAGCGAAGTCATATTAGTTAATGACATATATGGCTTCATTATGTCAACACTATTTCATGACGGCATTTTTGGTAATGAGAGCTCCCTTGGTTTCTCATTTCATAATTAAAAAGAGGTAGAAATATCATCAAAATGAATGCTACTATTTTGTATTTTTCCGTCATTGTCAATCTCTGTCTAATCAAATGCTCTTTTGTCTTCGTATTTTCACATTTTGTTTTGGTCCCTCTAATTGTGGATATCACCTCAGTCGCTTCAGGTTGATGAATTAGAGACGAGATGAAAATGTAAAATCTGATGATTTAGCGGATTTACTAGCTAAAGGACAAAATGTGCGAAATCATGGGCAAAAGTGCGGATTTTATATTAAAGAGGCTAAAAGTGGAAAACCAAAAATAGGTGATCGTTTTGATATTTATCATCATTATGTCATCACTAGTATTTTAAACCCCCAAAAAAATATTGTGGATGAAAACATATTTATTTACATGTTGAGCTATCTGAATGAGTTTTTTTTTAAATAAATGTGGATAAACCACAGGTTTATTGAAAAAGAACAGTAGAGAACAGAAGAGCAGTTGTATTCTTTGTTGCTATTGTATTCTTTGTTTTTCATTGTGTTTATTTGCTTCTCTTTGTTGTACATATTAGTCTTGTCTTTTTACTATTAATTTTTTTAATAAATTATAATCTATTCACTTTTATAAAACTTAAAAAAACTACTAACTCATTCATATGGTTATTATTACTATTTGTGAAATATATAAATCCTCAATAATCTATTCATATGAGCTATAGACAAATTATATAGGCAGTTATATTGGAATATGCCAGTTAAATTTTGGCCTCCAGACTTAGAAATGTGATTGATTCCCTAATTGAATCAACACAATCTGCCTTTATTGCAGGAAGATGCATTTTGGATAATATTGTAGCAACGGGGGAGACAATATTTAGCCTTCAAGATAGAAGGCTTCCTGGCAATATTCTTAAAGTGGACATTGCTAAAGTTTTTGATATGATGGATTGGGACTTCTTTTTTTATCTCTTGAAAGCTAGGGGTTTTGGTGAACGTTAGATTGGTGGAGCAATAAAGATACTAAACATACAATACCATAGCTCTTACTAGGATGTAAGTGCCTCTAGAAGAGCTCAAGAAACAAAATAAGATAAACAACACTTGTTGACAGTCTGGCTAGCTTGATCAGGAATCCCTTAGGGGTTACTAGACTCACCCCCCTAGAAACTACAAAGTTCAGGGTTCTCTAAACAATGCTAGTCAACTCCTCCATCTTTTGCCTTTTAACCTTTGGAGTTGCATAAACCCATGCACAAACAAAAAGTGTTAGCAATTGTAGCAAGTAGAGAAATATGATAAATAAAAGATGAACGAAATATGCGCCTATTTCTTTCAAGCCAAATGAGCCAAAGGATGGCTTTAGAAAGAACATCCCAAGTTTCCCTAATCAATTTCCTGAGCCTTACTCTCCACGGACCCCACAAATCAGTGATGGACAATGGAAGTGGGATCCAATCAAAGCATTGTAGAAAGTGTTCCTAAATGAGCATAGTAAATTGGCAGTGAAGAAATAAATTACTAATATGCTTACTCTGCCACAAAGCCTCTGAGACCATAGATCACTTATTCCTTGATTATGATTACTCGACACGAATTTGGTCCTTCTTCTCTCAAAATTTTGAAATACACTCTTTCCTCCTTACATTTTGAAGATTTGGACCACTTGAATTCCTTCCATTCAGTCTCAACTTCAACCCGTTTAGGACCTCAGTTCTAGAGCTATCTTGTGGAATAAGCGCTCCCTTAACTCTATCAGCTCAAGGGTTTCGAACCAAACCGGCGATTTAGATCAAAATCAAGCTATGGAGTAAGTTACTCCTCCTTTTAGCCTGTGTAGACCTGTTCTTCTAGACGGTGGCTTTCGTCAACTAGGTTGTTATCTTCTTTCTTTGTTTTTGCTAGTTTGCCTTTTCTTGTAGTTTATGTGCCTCACCTCTGGTGAGAGCTTTCTGGCTTTCTCTTTCCTTTGTTTCTTTGTGTTGAATCTATTTATTTTTCAAAAAAGTTGTGGTTTATCCACTTTCATAAAAAAAAAAGAGAGAAAGGTAGGCAAGGACGGAAGTGCACTAGTTAAGGTGGTTTATTAATTCCTTTAGGAATTATAAATTTACCAGACGACTCATGGGGCAATGAAAGCCCACCACATGCACGCCCTGAAAATATATAATGCCCAGCTATTTTAAATCATTTTATATTTAGTTTAGTAACTTGATGATTTTTTTTCTTATGTTATTATAGTTTTTCCTTCCTAGGTCACGGCATATAGTTTTCTTTGTTTTAATTTATTTGTTCTTTTTAATTAATAAAGTGGAGGTTTCTCATATTTTAACATAGAAATAGCAAATGGAAATTGAATTTCGGAGTTATAGCAAAGCTTGAAAAGAGTGATTTGATCTCTATTTATTGTTATAGAATAAAGAAGTTTTTTCAAGTTTATTGGAGTCTTTCAGATTATATATACATTGAAAAATAGATGAACTACATTCATTAAATAATAATAATAATAATAATAATAATAATAATAATAATAATAAAAGAAACAAACACAATCCTAGCAGAGAATACAACTTGGCAATCTTCTAGGGGGCGTTTCGTGCTTTACCATGGGAATGTTGTGATGGAATTTAATTGATAGGAAAGTGATTCCTTAGAAAGTAACATTCTTTTGTTTGGTATGTATTGGAAAATTTGATTAAATTGATGGGAAAGTAATATTTCTGTGTTTGGTATGCAAACACATTCATGGGAACTTTTTGGTATAATGACATAAATGCCCTTATGTTACTTTACTCATATACAACCTATCATTGTTTTTAATATTAAAACAAAAACAACATATTAGGCTCGATTCAAGCCACATCAGTATATAATACTAAAATACACATTATATAATACCAAAATACATAGTATTTGGCTCATCTCGAATACACCCCTATTACATACAAAATACATAGTATATGACACCCAAAATACATAGTATATAATACCAAAATACACATTATATAATATACAAAAATACATAGTATTTGGCTTGGCTCTTATACACCCCTGTTACTTACACATTAGTATATAATACCAAAATATATAGTATATAATACCCAAAACCTAATGGCAATTAGATGTAATGTTAAAAAAAAGTGTGAGGGTAGTTTGGTCAAAAGCTAAGGGTTCACTTTCCACTCCCATGGGAACCCAACTTTCCAACAAAGTAGAGAGGGAATCACTTTCCCTCACCCTGATGGAATTACTTTCCCATGGCAATCTTACTTTCCAGGAAAAACCCTGTGCCAAACATAACAAAGTTATTCCAAGAAGTTATTTTCCAGGGAAAGTAAGCACATTCCCATCTACCAAACGTCTCCTAGGAGTAGAGTCACTACAACAAAAAACACTTATTGTGACATTTTTAAAGTAACATTTTTGGCAAATGTCACTGCAAACCATTAAAATGACTTTTAAGCGATAATTGTAATAAATGTTGGTATGTTTTTATTTATTCTTACATTTATAATGACATTTCTACTTATAGTCACAAAAGGTTTTTATTTTGCGATATTTTTTAAGATTTTAGCTACATTGAAAGAAACGTCAGTACAATATTATTTGTTAAGACGTTTGTTATGACCTATGTAACAAATATCATAATCCAATATGACTTAAATTGGATTAATTTACTAGGATATATTTGAAAGCACCATTTTAAGTTAGGATATGTATATATCTATATTAAAAAAATAAAAACAATAATTTAAAATTGAAAAAAAGTGCTATTTAAGGGAAAAACAAAAGCATCAATATTTTAATTTTCAAGAGTGTCAAAAATTAGGCGGCAGTTTTTTTTTATGAGCGCCAAAACCTACGTGGCTTATAGATTCATGATCTATATATAAGACAAGAAAACCACCTAATAGTGCAAAATGCCAAAAATAAAGTTCTTGTCAGGAGATAAAGTAAGTATCTCGATTTTTCTTCATTTCATAATATTTTTTAGCATTGTTTTTCTTGCAATATTGTTTAAATATTTAACTTGTTATTCATTTTGATAAATGATTGATAGTTGATTAATTTTTTTATTAGTTTTTGTTATGAAAACAAGTATGAGAATTTAATTAATCTAATTCAAGGATGTGAGAATATTTCTTAAAAGAAAAGAAAGAAGAAGATTTAATTTAATTGGGATGAGATCTCCAAAACATCCCCTTTTTGTTGAAAATTAAAATATGTTTTTGTTTTTGTCCTTGCCGACAGTGATGATGGGGTGGTCATGACATGGATGCAAGGCTTCCATCCTTAAAATTGTCATTTAGTTTTTTTTATTTAATCCAAGTTTTGTTGAAGTTTTACAATTTGTCGCCTTTTTTTTAGGGTTCTTACTATACTAAAGGGGGACACATATAATTTTGGTGAAGTTTTACAATTTTCCCCTTATATAATTTTTATTTCTTATCTTGTTACAATTATGGCTCACACATAGCTTTGTTGAAGTTTTATATTCCATCCTTTTATTCTAAGTTAAATTATTTAAAAGTTCTTATTATGGATATCACACACACATACATAACTTGAGACAAATTATATATTCTCCTTCAATATAAAAATAGCTTATTTGTACTTTTTTTATGCAAATTATATATGCTCCACATGGTTTAATATTTTATTTTTTATTTTTTATTTGTATTTCAAATTTGTATTTTTGATTCTAATATATCATATATGTTTACATTTAATTTAACTTTTATTGTTATATTACTTTTATTTTATTAAATGTAAAAAATTTTGTAGGTAGGAGATGCTACAAGTAGTCCTCGTTCTCAATTACCCACTCAATTTCATTTTAGCGATAATGATTCGGTACAATTTTTATAATATCATCTTGTTATATTTTTAAATTATTAAAATTATAAATTGTATTATTTATTTATCTCTTTTTCTTTATTAATTGATTTAGATAAACACTGGCGTATTTGTATATTTTATTTTGCAGATTAATTTAAAGCCAATTCTATGGATTGAAACTTTAGAATTATTATAATATTTGAAAGTTAATTTTTAAAGATTTGCAGATCATTTAGACATTGTTTAAATTAATTTAAATTTTTAAAATTATAAATTGTATTATTTATTTATCTCTTTTTCTTTATTAATTGATTTAGATAGACATTAATGTATTTGTATATTTTATTTTGCAGATAAGAGATCATCATGACAAATTTAAAGACAATTATACGGATTGAAACCTTAGCTTTATGATAATGTTTAGAATTTATTTTTAAAACATTTGTAGATAATGTTGACATTATTTTAATTATCTGGATTTTTAAATTTTTTATGAATAATTTTTATTAATATTTTATTATATTATGCAAATTAATTTTAAAGAATTTAAACTATATCTCATATTTTATTTAATTATATCATATATAAATATTGTTTAATTTAATATTGTGAAAAATTATACAATATTCTTCTACCAACATTTATAAACGACATTTAATTTTAAAATTAGAAAAGATGAATAACTTTTACTAACATTTAGAAATATCGACTTAAATTGGTATTCATATATAATTGCTATTTTATTAAACCAATGTTTACAAAAAGTTGATATAAGTAATTTAAGAGACCTTTAACAAATGTTATTATATAACCTCTATAACAACAATGATAAATATTGCAATATTTCAAAATTAATTTGGTAAAAATTTGTGGCGACATCTACAAATGTTGTATTAAAAAGTGTTTCTTAAGCCATATACAAATGTTGGAATAAAATCCATATTAAGACTATTTGCAAAACGTCGGGAAAAATATCACAATAAATGTCTGGAATATATAGGCATCAAAAGTTTCTGAAATGTCACAACAAAAGTATACCGACTATGGCAATTATGACATATAATCTACATTTGTTACAAAAATCGGTATAGAGTTATTCCGATGATTTTTTGCTATTTTACGACATATGTCAAACGTCACAAAAATTCTATTTTGTTGTAGTGAGTCTGACCAAACAAAAATGAAAAGATCCCAAGGTGAGGTGGAGATCCTGAATCCAATTCAATCTCAAGCCAAGGAATTGATGATTCCCCTTGATCATTCAATCCAATCTCTAGCCAATGCATTGAATCACTCTCCAGTACAATCCCGAGGCAAGGGTGTGGTTCAAACCTTGATGGACTCTCTTCCCCGATCTCGAGGCAAAACATCATCATCGATCCGATCCAGAGACAATGCAGAGACTTCTTTGGACTCTTTTGATGAAGGTAGTGGACCGGCCCAAGTGGAGTTTTCCCCTAGTAAAACCTTGCTCACTAGGCCATCCCTCCTTCCAAAGAATTGCAGCTTGGGTTGGGCTTGGGCCTAATCAAGATCCACTATGTAGTTCTCAGCCCATTTCTCTGGACTCTTTAGAAGTTCTTGGGCCAGGTTTTGCAAATGAGCTTGCTATAGGCCCCTTCAAATAGTCTTCTGATCAAGATCAATATTATGGGGTTCTTCCTGATTTGTTCAAAGATATTGGCAGACCCCCTCAGGGGATACCCATCCCACCTGGGTTTACATGGCACCTTTTTTTAGGGAATTGGTCTTTGGTTCCCAAGGCCAATACTCTCCTGATTGACACGATCCTTTCTGCCTGATCCCAGTATCTCTTTTCTTGACTTTGATGAGGTTGTTTGGGGGAAAGACCCTCTCCTAGTAGATTCACTTATGGAGGAGATCTCTTCGACTATTGCTTCACAAAGAATTATTGGCAGTACGATGTGGTTATCCTCAATGGAGGAAGTTTGTCCTTTGGGAAGGGATTGCCCCTTCTGGCCCTGTTGTGTGCTCTCCACAACCACCTATGTCTACGTGTCGTAGTCACGGATTGAAGAAACTGTCTTCTAGGTGGAACGAAGAGTATGGGTTTCTAGCCAAGCTGCCATAGTCTTCTAAAAAGAAAGGAATCTCTCCAAAAGATATGCCAACTAACTCTCTTTTAATTTTTGATTGGTTTGATAGTCAATTGGGACGATATTGTTTGGCTTATGGAATTGACCTAGATATTATTGGCAACAAGAAACGTTCTTGTTTTAACTTTATTAGCTTCCAGAATCTTCTACAGCTAGCCAGCTAAAGGTCCATCCATGTCCTTCAAGATCCCCATAATGTTCAATTTTTATGATTATTATTTTTTAGAATGTTAGGGGCCTAGGTAGGCCCAATATGAAGCACCTAGTTAGAGATTTTCTGGATCTTCACACGGCCGTTTGTTGCATTCAAGAGTCAAAACTAGCAGTAGTAGACAAGAATATTTGGAAATCCATAGGGGGCACTATATTGGATGAATTTTGTTCTATTCCCACCCAAAGGTCTACGGGTCGTATGATCATTGGATGGAATGAGTCCATGTTCATTAGATCCCTAATTCATTCTAATTCTCTTTGTCTTATTATTGAACTCAAAATCATTTTGGATCAGATTAACTGGCTATGCACGTTATTTTATGGTCCAGTTGCTAGAGCTCACAAGGCTGACTTCTAGAAGGAAATCTGTGATTTCAAACCAATTGGACAAATTCCATAGGTCATCTGTGGGGATTTTAACGTGATCTTCTCAATGTCAGATAAGAATTCTGGAAATCCTGATTGGGAAGACATTCATAATGCTCAAGACCTCCTCAGGGATCTAAACCTTCTAGAGCCACCTCTGCGAGGTTGGTAGTACACTTGAACAAATGGGTAACAAAACCCTGTATGGGTTCATCTTGACAGGTCTCTCTTGTCTAAGGAATGGCTTTTACAGCACCGAAACATTCAACAAGTCTATCTACCTAGATTTAGCTTGAACCATGTTCCAATCAGGTTGGAATCCGGTAGGCATAGCTTCCGACCCCAACACTTCAAATTTGAGCTGGCTAGGTTAGCTCATGAAGGGTTCAATGAGCTTGTCAATGGCTAGGGTAGCTCATCTAGTTGGTGTGGCGTGTTTGTTATCACTAAGAGGTTTACTTAGCTTAAAAATAAGCTGAGGTTGTGGGCATGTCACACCTTCAAGGTCATTCAAAATCAAAAATCGGATCTTCTTCATTCTCTCGAAGCCTTGGACATCACAGGGAATCTCGTACTCTGAACCCTGACAAAGCTTCCCGCTGGTCGAAGCTTAGGAGGGACCTCTACAACCCTCCCGCTAGAGGAAATTTTTTGGAGACAGCAATCGCGGGTTACCTAGCTTAAATCTTCTAGACACAATTTTTTCACAATGTCGTGAATGGGCGTCACAATCAGAATTTGATCCAACAGATTTCTCATAATGATATTCCCCTGGTGGGGGAAGAGAATATCGGGAAAGCCTTCACTGCTATGTTCCGAACGCAGTTTGGTTCAAAAAAAAAATTTTGTCTTCTCTTCGACTGGTCCTGCTCCTAGCATCAAAACCCATCATGGATTTGTCTAAGTTGGAAACCCCTTTTTCTCTAGCCGAAGAGATAGCTGCTACTTTTGATTTGGTGCAGACAAAGCCCAGGGCCTAATGGATTTCCATTAATGTTTTCCCAAAATTTTTGGGACATAGTTGGACAAGACGTGATCAATCTTTGCAATGATATCATCTCACAATCAGCCTATCTTGAAAGGATCAATTAGGCAAATATTGTCCTTCTCCCAAAATCTCAACACCATATTGCAACTACCTATTTTAGACCCATTAGTTTGATCAATTCTTCACTCAAAATTATCTCCAAGATCCTTGCCACACGTCTAGCTAAAGTGATTGAAAATCTTGTTGATAAGACACAACCAGCTTTAATTTGGGGTCATTTCATCATGGATAATGTCATAGCAGCGGAAGAAACCATTTTTAATCTCCAAAAGCATAATATCCCGGGCAATGCTGTTAAGGTCAATTTTGCTAAGGCTTTTGATATGGTTGATTGGGATTTTTTGCTTGATCTCCTGGTCACTAGAGGTTTTTGGCAACGATGGATTCATTGGATCATCATCATTCTGCATTCATTCAAAGCTTATATCCTCATTAACGGCTCCCCGAATGGTTACGTTCATTACCAAAGGGGTCTAAGACAAGACGACCCCTTTCTGCCCTCTTATTTGTTTTAGTCATGGATTTGCTCAGTTCTATTTTTTCTCATGTCTAACTTCAAGGATACTCTATGGCGTTCCTCTGGGGAACCTATGGACTGTGTGCCATCTCTAGTGCATCGATGATCTCATCATACTATCCACCTGTGGTATCGAAGATCTTAGAATCATCAAGCTATTAACTATCATAAGACATGCCTCTTCTCCATGACTTCCAATTCTCTCCTAAACTAGGGTGACTTAAATACTCTGCACTGTACCCCAAGTACGCTGTCAATGACTTACCTAGGCATCCCGTTAGCCAGGAGGTATTCGAGGAGACAAGATTAAGAAAAACTTATCGCCTTGATTAGGGCCAAGCTTGGTTTTTACAAGGCCAGCTTCCTCTCCTTAAGAGCCAGAATCATTCTGATCAATTTAATATTGTCCGCAATTTTGACAAATTGGATGTCCATCTTCAAATTCCCTTCCTGGGTCCTTCGATCTATTGATTTTATCAGAAGAGATTTTCTTTGGACTAGCCCGGATATCGATAAGCCTAAGTGTCGTTTGGTCAACTGTAATAGGTTATGCCAATCAAGAAAGCAGGGAGGATGGGGCATTATCAACCTTGAGAAGTTCAACTACACCCTACCTGGAAAATGGTGGTAGAAAGTTTCCAAGGATGATTCCTAGTATGGGCACCTTCTTCTCAAGTTTAACTACTTCCATCATACACAGTTGGAGTCTATATCCCAAAAAACAGAGGAGATGCTCCTTTTTTGGAAGAGCATCCTATCGTCTCTTGAGGAGTTCCACTGTTGTTCACATTTGATCATTGTAGACTATTCCTCTACCATGTTCTTATTAGACAATTGGTATGCTGGTTTGGTGCCTAAATATGTTTGGCTTGACGCCTTTGTGCATATCTCTTCTCCTTGGACGGAAGTCAAAGATGGTATAGCGAGTTTCAGACTTTCATTACCTACAACTGACCCAATCTTGGAAGACATTCAAAATTAGCTTGACTCATCATTATTGCCCAGCTTTGGCTATCGGGTTTGGAAGTTAACACCAATTGGTATTTTTTTGGTCAAATCCTTCTATAAGTTTCTAATCAACCAAGGAAAGCTTTGTCAGATTCTCAGTGTATTTTCAAAAGATTCTATCCTCAAAAGATCAACACATTCCTTTGGCTTTTGTGGGATAATAAAATCCTCACTTTAGAGAATCTGGCCGTCATAAGATGTAATGTGCTTTCCACACCAACCTGTTCACTCTGCCTTAGTGGGATTGAAACTATAGATCATTTGTTTTTTGGTTGTTTTGTCGCCTCCTACACCTGCCATCAGTTCATGCATATTGTTGGGTTTAGCAAGGCCTCGACCTCTAGGTTGATCTCTGGGAGAGCTGGTTAAGGACCTGGGTCCCTGGCATCATTTTGCTTGTTCTCTTTTAGCAAGAGCTATCATTTGGTAAATTTGGCTAGGAAAAAATTCATGCATTTTTCAGTGTACGTACTGCTCTTTTTGTTTCTTCCTTATTTCTAAAAATTTGCTACTTGTTTCTTTCTTGGGTCGATGTAGCTCCTGTCTCCAAAAGGCAAAAGTTGTAGTAGTCATCTTCAACTATCAAGCATTGTATTCAGTTCTTAGGGATTTCCCCACACACTAAGCGTAACCATGATGATGGTCTTGATGCTTCTTCCAATTAGTATGAGTTCATTTCCCAGCTTGTGTAGCCGCTAAGTGGCCCTCGTCCCAAGGAGGATCATCATGCTTTCACTCACTCGTCTCACCACTTCTAGTGGTTGTGTTTTTGTTTGAGTGTTGTTTTCCCGTTTCAGTACCACTTCCAATGGTTGTCATTGTCGTTTGTTGTTGTTGTTGTTGTTGTTGTTTGGCATTGCTGTTGTTGCTTGTCGTTGTTGTTGTTGTTTATTGATGTTTTGTTTTCTGTTCTTGTTGTTATTGTTCACTTTATTTTTAATCATTTATGGTTTATCCATTTTATCAAAAAAAAAAGAAAAGAAAAGAAAAGAAAAGACCAACGAGAAAAGAAAAAAAAGTTACTACAAAGGATAAAGGAATAGACACATAGAGGTCATATAATAGGAAACACAAAAGATAACCCCCTAGGTCCTAAGGAAAGTGGCTAGGAAACTCCATGCCCACTACACTATCCTCGCATCATTATCACCTGCATCAATGTGGTGTTTGAGAAATTCCAAACTGCACTTTGCTGTGCTAGTTGAGCCTTCCAGTCTAACCCTATTTGCATCTGGAGTAGCTTCTTGAGGGTTTAGGGTTTAGGTTTTAGGTTTTTAGTTTTAAATGGACTGACATGGCTCAATTAAAATAGTACGGGATTAAAACCTTAAAATTTAAAATAGAAGAACTAAACAAATGTAAATTTGTCAAAATAAAGGAATTCTTGGGTTTTGATCCTTAGGTTTCCTACTCACCATTCTATAGTATTATGATTCTTTATTCGATAAGATGTAAACTAATTTTTTAGTTTTTTTTCAATACTACGGTTGCAAACATGATATTGTTCTTGATTATTAACTGGATTTATGATGTGTCAATGTCCATACACACATATATACATCAATCTTGAATTAAAAATATTTATAAAAACCTTGTTTTTTCTCATCTATTAGTTTGGTTTTATTTTTTTATTTGTGTTTTTTTTTATTTTTTGACAAAATAGATAAACCACATTTATTAAAATGAAAGCAATACAAAGTACAAAGTAGTAATAGTCACTCAAAACAATAGAGAAGCAACATAGTATAACAAGAGTAGGAAGTCCACTAGATGTGGATCACATAATGATCCCATGCACAAAATAGGAAGCTGACACCTCTTAAAGAAAGAGAGATCCCTAGGAGGGCTTTGGTCACAAGCAGGGAAGCAGTGAGTGGAGATTCCCCTGCAGAGAGCCGGATGAGGGAAGACCCTCAGGTCCGGTTCGGAGGGCGGGGATATCCCGACCCTACTATCATTATGCCTTTGCAATCTTACTTGGTTCAACTCCATTTGTGACCTTTTCTCGTATGTGGGACTTACTGATAGCCAAAACTATTCTCAATCATTAGGGGTTATTCGACTCATTCCTCTTGGGATATGCAAATTCCAGGCTTCTCTTGGCCATGTTTGCTAACTCCTCTAGCTTTTGTTTCTTCTTTATGTGTTTTTCTTCTATTTTTTTCTTTTAATGGCTAAGTGGTTGTCCATAATTTATTGTGAAAAACTTTTAAACCAAATAGTTTTAATTTTAATTTTAATTTAATTAATCAGGCGGTTTTTAAAAAAAAAAAGATGGATAAACCACTTCAATTAAAATAAAACAAGCACACTACAACCGTTCTCTAATCAGAAGTGGAAAAAGTAAAAGAGACACAAAACATCATACCACTAGATGTGGTATAACACCTAGAAACAAAAAACAAACAACAACAACTATAATAAAAACAACCACGAGGATCAATAGATAAATCATATTTATGGATTGGTGAGAAAAGAAGATAGAACAACAGAGAAGAGAAGAAGCACACTACAAAAAGCACTCCACGAGGAGAGGATTCTTCATTATATCATCATTATTTTATGATGCCATTGTGAGAATAAATGCGATTTTATGATAAATCCCATTTATTCTCAGTCCTATGGCCTAGGCCCTTCTTTCATCTTGTTTTTATTCTGTTTTCTAGTCCCATGTTTCATCACGGGGGAGCCTGACTTGTTTTATCTTTGTGGTTATAGTCATTGTGTATGTCATATTCCTCTCTTACTTTTTCAGCATTTCTAATGAATTTGTCATTTATTCATTTCCTTAGTTCCCATTTTTTATATCATCAATTTTTTATGTTTGAACCAGTGTTTAAATCCTAAAAAATGCTTATTATGGAAGGAAACCTATTGTTTTTCATGTTGAGCTCATGTGCATGACTTTGTGGGATCAGTGTTTAATTTTCATATCTTTTGTTGCTGACACCCATCTCTATCAAAAGGTTTGTAGGCTATACATGTTTATGAGGTGTATTATATATGGGTATAATACATGAATTAATCCCTCTACTTTTCTCTCTATTCCTTTTTGGTCCCTCTACTCAGAAATGCGCCCCACTAATCCCTCTACTCTTGAAAATGACCCAATTTAGTCCCTCTACCTTTAATCTCTTCCCATCTAGTCCTTCTACTCTTGAAAAATACAACCAATAATTGGCCTATTTTAGAGTAGAAGGGACTTAGCCATTTTCAAGAGTAGAGGGACTATTTGGGAGCATTTCTGAGTAGATGGACCAAAACGAAAGAGAGCGAAAAGTAGAGGGACTAATTCGGGTATTATACCATTATATATGTGTATGCACACAACTACCAAGGTATAATACCCTAATTGGTCCCTCTACTTTTCTCTCTCTTCCCTTTTGGTCCCTCTACTTAGAAATATTCCTGACTAGTTTCTCTACTTTTAAAAATGTGCCCACTTAGTTAGAAATGCTCCCAACTAGTCCCTCTACTTTTAAAAATGTCCCAACTAGAGGGACTAAGTGAGCTCATTTTTAAAAGTAGAGGAACTAATTTGGAGCATTTCTAATTAAGTGGTCACATTTTTAAAAGTAAAGAGACTAGTCGGGAGAATTTTTGAGTAGAGGGACCAAAAGGGAAGAGAGAGGAAAGTACAGGGATTATTTTAGTGATTATACCCAACTAACAAACATATCTCTTTAACTAAAACTATTAATCAAAAGATTTTATTGTATCATCAGGTAAAGATTAAGTTGAGAAAAAAGTTTTGATGTGGACTCCACTCTTATTAACTATTTTTGTGATTTTTGTTTTTTTAAATTTAATTAGTTTCTTTAAAATTTTATCTTATCATTTCAGTAACCATCCACCATCTCCCACTTGCGATCTTTTAAATTTAAATAAAAGGATAACTTCGCAGTCTTCTCCCTATCATTTCTATAGCGTTGTGGTGGAAGAATCAAGAGGTTTTCCGTGGTCACGATTGTCAAATGAGGATCCAAGCGACTTCCAAATTCAAGGTTAGGCTGTCACCTGATTTTTGTGCCTTGGGGTTGTCTTGTTGGATAGTGTGAGGGTGTTGTTTGGTGTTGCATATTAGAGGTTCTCTGTATGTAGGTTCTTCCTGTTCTTTTAAGTTCCTCTGTTAAATATGGCTTTATAGTTTTTAATGCTTGTGGTTTAGTGAATACATACAAGCATTACTTCTCCATGTTTCGGCTTAGTCATGTTTTATTTTATTTTATTTCTTTCTTTCTTTATTATCGTTAATTGCAGGGAGGCTAAGTTGATGCCATTGTAAGTGCTTTAAGTTGTATAATGATGTTTCATTAGATATGTATGCCATATTGATTGTACGGATTTGTTGGCAGTGGAGAAATGGACTTTTAATCAAGCCAAAGTTTTCCTTTTTATGGTGTTAGCAATCCTAACATTTTACTTTTATTGGATGCGTGTCTTGTGTATATATATGTGTGCTATGTACATATATATATATATAGTTGCTGTTGTGTATATATATATATGTATTATCCTTCCGGAGTTAAGTAGTAATGTTTTAGCAGTTGCATTGTGTTATTTGGGTTAGGAGGTGCAGTGTTTTAATTGAGGTCTTATGTTATCCAATAATATTTATTTCCTGATCCTTTATAGGAATAGGTTCATATTAGTTCTGTATTTTTTAAAGTTAGGATTACTGAACTGATTTTATGTCTATAGGTTCTTTTGTGGAGAGTTGAGTGGGAGTCAATTTTGATTTTTGAAAATTTAGCGAATATCAGATAAGTATGTGTGCACTCTAGTTTTTGAATATTTGGGATTTTTGAGAAAAGTATTGTTTTTATTTATTTGTATTTTAAATCATTTATTTATTATTATTATCATATTTATTTTTAAAATCATTTAAATAACACGTTAATGATATGATATTTTTTGGTTTAGATTTATCTAAAAGGTTTAATGTCTATTTAAAAGTTCTGGAAGATTTATTTAAATTTTGAATTTTTATGAATCTGGATCATATCATTCCTGAGTTTTAATTCATTTGTTTAAATTCAGCTAATTTAACTTTTGGATTTCAGATATTATATTTAAAATCTGAATTTTTAATTCATTTCATTAAATTTAGGATTTCTAATTTTTGAATATCAGATATTTATTTAATTTATGATTAATTTATTTTTTTAAATTCAGATTATTTATTTTTTGAATTTCAGGTATTCTATTTAATCTCTGATTAACGAATATTATTATTTTTATTATATGTTCATGTTTGGATTCCATTAACTGGTTTATTTTGATATGATAAAAATGGGATCACTTACTGTAAATTCTTGTCATTTGCCCGATTAGCTTATTGTTTTGTCAACATGAAGTATTTTGACATGGAAACTAGTCCCCAATTAACTATACAATAACCCTGTCACTAGGGATTAAACACTGACCGTGTCGACACGTATTTTGTTCTAGAAACTATAGTTTCTCACCGCTTGCCGTCGGTGAAAAATATCAGCTTTTGATAATTTTGGCTCGGGGTCACCGAGGGTAAAAATATGACTTTTGATAAATTTTGTCTCGGGTCACCGAAGTTAAATATACGAATTCTGTGATTTTGTTTTGGCAATAGTTGTTTGGGGGACCTATATGCTTAAATTTTTGACATCTATGTTTACGTGAAATAAATTTGTTTTGTTGATTTTGCAATTTGATAAATTATGATTTTGTATAAGTGATCCCTATATTTTTAGTGGGTGCTTACTGGGTTGTCAAGCTCATAAATTTTGTTGATATTTTTTCAGATCAGGAGTAGAGGTCGGTGGCAGATAGCTTAGCAGGGATCGTTGGGCCATCGCCGTTTTATTTAGCTTGTAATAAGTCCCGATTATTGTGGGCCTAGGTTTTATTTAATAAACTTGTATTGATTGTGCAAAATAGTTTGTTCTTTTAGTGTTGAACTCTGTTCTTGTTTCTAGTTTTAATTCTCTGTTAGGTTTGTGAATTTTGAGAACAGATTTTGAGGCCTTGCATGCCTACTAGGCCTCAGCTTGGTTGGTGTGTGGCTGTTTGTCAGCGTACTGAGCCTGGCGAGCCAGGTTCGGGGCATGACATTTGATTAATCTAACAAAAAAACTTAAAAGCCCGTCAACATTTGGAATTTACTTGCAAGTGTATTAATTAATTGGTTGACAGCATCTATCATATTATCTTCCCCATCTGACCTGTGGTCATGAGCTTCTCTTAGTCATTGTTGAGGCTTGAGCATGATCAGAGTGAGCTAGTGATACTATGCTGCGTGGGGCCTGGAAAACAAATTGAGATATGTGATAGTGCGTGAACTGTGAGGCTGGTCAAATGATGCAGTGTTAGGCTCGGGAATTACACTCAATAAGTAACTGTCTTTGCATGAATGTTTGTATTGCTTTTCATTATGCTTTGCTGTTAGTTTAATGTATGTTTGTATTAGATGTTTGTTTCTTCTGGTTGTATGAATTGTGATGCCTCACTCGCATGCACATCATGTGTTTGCTTAAATGCTCAGTTAATCAGTTAATGGTATTTTCAGTAGAGTTTCATCATCTGTTCTTCTTTGTATTGAGCATTATCTTCTTTTGCTAGGTTGACTGAGTGTGTTTAGATTGTGATTGTTATTCCTTTGATCCTGACAGTCATAACGTCCATTGACCGCCAAACTACTGAGACTTCCAAGTCTTCCACAATGCCACCATGAACATGCATCAGCGTATCAATATTATTATTATTTTATTATTATTAAAACAGCGTATCATTATTGGATTATAAAATCATCTCCTAGATCTCCATTGATCAATTATACAACACATGTCAACGGTCATGGGTTTCTCTCATTTGCTCTTTTTCTATTTGGTTCTCTGTTCCATGGCCATCACTTTGTTAGCGCACGAGACTGATGATCGCTTAGCATTGCTTGGATTCAAGAATGGAGTCACATCTGATCCTTCTGGAACTCTTGATTCTTGGAATGACACTTTTTATTTCTGCAACTGGACTGGTGTCTCTTGCTCTCACAAGCACAAAGGTAGAGTCATAGCTATCAACCTCTCCATGTTGGGCCTGGGGGGTTTCATATCACCCTCCATTGCCAATCTTAGCTTCCTCAACAGCATTGAGCTCTCTCTCAATGAATTCTCTGGTGAGATCCCACCGGAGTTTGGCAGTCTGCACCGGCTGCAGTACCTGAACCTCAGCTTTAATGCACTTCATGGCATCATCCCTGTGAGTTTGGCCAACTGTTCTCAACTCAGATTTCTCCACTTGTCATCCAACCAGCTCAATGGTTCTATCCCTGTTGCGCTTGGTGGAACTCTCGACAAGCTAAAGGTGCTGGCTCTATCTAAAACCAGTCTCACTGGAGTCATTCCATCATCCATTGGGAACCTTTCTTCTCTAGTTCAACTCTCTCTTATGTCAAATAATTTACAAGGAATCATCTCTGAAGAACTCGGCAGGCTGTCAAACTTAGTGCGTTTCCAGGTGGCTGACAATTCTCTCCATGGGACAATCCCTTCAGTTTTGTTCAATATTTCATCTATAGAATATATAAGCGTCGCAGTCAATCAGCTCCATGGGAGGCTACCTTCAAGTTTAGGTAACAAACTTTCTAAACTCACATCCTTTCGCATTGGTGGTAACAAGTTTAATGGAATCATCCCTGTTTCACTGTCCAATGCTTCTCTTCTTGAGATGATTGACTTTCCAAACAACCAGTTTAGTGGGACAGTGCCTCCAATTTTTGGAGGGATGCATGGTCTTTATTCTCTCAATTTAGAAATGAATCAGTTTCAAGCCAACGATGCCAGGGATTGGAGCTTCATTGATTCTTTGATGAATTGCAGCAACTTGCAGCTTCTATCTATTTCGGTCAATGATCTCGGAGGTGTGCTGCCTCTGTCTGTAGCCAACTTGTCCAAGGAGATGATGGTTTTATACATGGATTACAACCATTTCTCAGGGATCATTCCTCATGGGATTGCAAATTTAATTAGTTTGAATATCTTGCAGCTCAGCGATAATCAACTCACTGGCCAAGTTCCAGAGCACATTGGAAAGCTCACCATGTTACAGTCTTTGGGTTTGGATGACAACAAACTTACAGGTTACATTCCATCCAGCATTGGCAATCTAACTCTGTTGTCGAGCATCTTCCTATCGGGGAATAGATTTGAGGGCACTATACCTCCTACTATGAAAGCACTCAAACGACTAGCTATACTATCTCTCTCTAGCAACAGACTTAGTGGGAGAATGGCTGGAGAAATCCTTGGACAATTATTTTCACTCTTTTTTCTTGATTTAGCCAACAACTCTTTCAGTGGAACTATTCCTACAGAGATTGGAAGCTTGATAAATCTCCAATACTTACTATTAAATGGGAATGGATTGACAGGTGAAATCCCTGGGACCATCAGTGCATGTGCAGTCTTAGAAAACCTAGATTTTCAAGGTAATCTCTTCATTGGATCCATTCCCTCATCTTTAGGCAAACTAAAAGGTCTAAAAAATTTAGACCTTTCAGACAATAGCTTGTCAGGAGGCATTCCTTCATCTTTTGGCAACTTTAAATTCCTTGAAACACTTCGCCTATCAAACAATAACTTATCAGGGTCTGTCCCAAAGTTCCTACAGGATTTCAAGTATCTGTACTTTTTGGACCTTTCTTACAATCACTTCCATGGTGAACTCCCTGTAAAAGGGGTGTTTACAAATTCATCTGCACTAGTTTTAATTGGAAATATTGAGCTTTGCGGGGGACTCCCACAACTTCACTTACCTGTCTGCCTTAAGTCCCATCATAAAACAAGTAGAGGATCTCTAATCCTAAAGATTGTGATCCCAATAGTTTCCTTTTATCGTGCCTTCTCTTGCTCTTACTATTTTCTTTTTCTTGTTTCGGCAACGAGAATCAAGAACAAAAACAAAAGATTTCATCATCCTTGCCTGTTCCATATGAAGAGTTTCGAGAGTCACATACAATGATTTGGTCAGAGCAACAGATGGTTTCTCTTCCGGTAATCTCATCGGAAAAGGAAAAGCATGCCTCTGTTTACAAAGGGAACTCTTCATGGCATCAACAACACCATAATGATGGTCGCCATTAAAGTCTTCAGCCTCAACATTAGAGGAGCTTCAAAGAGCTTTCTCTCTGAATGTGAATCACTCAGAAGCATCCGACACCGGAATCTCATCAAGATCATCACTTCATGCGTGAGCATTGATTCACGAGGCAATGACTTCAAAGCTCTGGTTTTAGACTTGATGCAAAATGGAAGCTTGGATTCATGGTTACATCCAGTGGAGAATCAACAACAACAACAACAAAGTCCTCTGAGTTTGATTCAAAGGTTGAATGTGGCCATTGATGTTGCTGATGCTTTGGAGTATCTTCATCACTCTTGCCAACCTCCAGTTGTTCACTGTGATCTGAAGCCAAGCAATGTTCTTTTGGATGATGACATGAATGCTCAAAAGTGTCGGAGACTTTGGTCTTGCAAAGATCCTCATGAACAACAACAGCAACTTATGGCAGAGCTCCACAACCTCAACAGAGATCATCAAAGGAACCATTGGCTATGTTCCTCCAGGTATATATTATTCTGAATGATTCCATTGTACTTTTGCTATATTAAAAATATTAATTCGTTGATGAATGGATCCATGCAGAGTATGGTTTTGGGAGTGAGGTGTCAACTCATGGGAGATGTGTACAGCTATGGGATCCTTGTTCTGGAGTTGCTGACAGGAAAGAGACCAGTTGATGAGAGTTTCAAGGATGGTATGACAATGAGAAAGTTTGTAGAGTCTTATGCTTCTCTGAGAGAATCATGGAGGTCATGGATCCATCAATGTTCTCACAAGAAGATGATTCCATTGGATACAAAAGGCAAAAAGGAGTGTGTGGTCTCTGTTTCAGCTTTTAGGGCCTTGCATGCTGTGTTGATTCTCCAAATGAGAGGCTTAGCATGAGTCATGTTTCAGCACAAATGCGTGCAGTCAGGGACCATTATTTATGCGTTGGATCAACGAGTTCATAAGGACGAACTCAACTACTGTTTCTATATATTTGGCTGTCCTTAAAGTTGGTTGGGTGTTTCTTAATAAATTATCTTATGGACTTCTAACTTCTCATGGACTTGATTAATGGACAATTTTTTTTTTTTTTTAAGACGAACTTCTCAACTGAGAAGCTAAATTTATTAATAAAATAAAGTCAAAAACTAAATGCTAGAATACAGGAAAAAAAAAAGGACAATGAACAGAACAACAAAACAGTTAGAAAGAGTATCCATGTGTAATGAACAAGCGCATAATCCAGCGAGGAAGATCATGACTGAAGAGAAAGAGATTAAGATGCTGATGACGAAAATCCATTGAAGCAAGGTTGATGGCGGGGCTGAGCCAAGAGTGAGGAGTAATCTGGATGCTCGGGCGGTGGCATATGTCAAGAAGGAATTGCAAGTTACTGATCTGATGTTGAAAGCGCCAAGAAAGTATGGAAGCAGGGTTTTGAAGTGTAACCAAGACACTGTGTTGAGCGCTGAAGATTCGTTTGATCAGGAGATTATGGTCAAGAGCAATATGTAAAAACAACTTCGATAGCGAAAAAGCTCATCAGAGGAGTTATCATTCATAGGCTGGGACAGGCATCCCTGCAAGAGAAACACAATTGTAAGCATTGGTTATGAAAAAACCGATGGATCTCACCTGAAGGTTATGATTGGACGCTGCATGAGTGATGGACAAATTGACGTGCAATGTCCTGCGCTAAGTTAGTGCTCCAAATGTCATGCTATTATTAGTATAATCTCCAACAATAATTGTCTAAGGAATCAATGCACAAAGAGGGGGAAAGTAAAACTTTTCCTCTTTTTATTGTTTTTTTTTTTTATGGAATTAGTGTCAATATCCATCTCTAGTATTTTTTTTGTTCTATTCATCGTCTCCTTTATTAATGATGTAATTTATCTATTTTTTAAATAAATAAACGCACTAATCACCATTGGCCAATTCCCCCGCCAACCCTATCATTAACAGCTCAACCACTAATTTTAAAAATATTAAAAAACATAAATTTTTTTATCTTGAAAGTTATTCAACATTGATAAATCATGGTTCATCGTCTCTCCTCATCTACATGAGTGATTTCATCTTTTATCGATGTTGTTCTTTTTGTTTGATGTCTCCGATCTTCTTTGTTGTTTTTAAAAAAAGAGGATTAACCACATTCAATAAAAGAGAAAAGACAGTACAAAAGGAGCAGAGGCTCAAACAAAAGAAAACCACCAGGGGTGGTTAAAAGAAAACGTAAGAAACAACAGGCCGAAAAAAAAAAGAACCTAAAGGAAGCGCAGTTTCTTTAAGGAAACAAGGCAAAGGACTACATCTCGCCCGGGAAGGTCGGTCGCGATCAACGGGCCATCCTCGCACCATGTCTCTAGAGGTCGTGAAGTCCGAGCTTCTCTTAATCTTGGACATAGACTCATCAAGTTTCGCTTTTTGGCTCGGGAGTCATGATCAAACCGTAAAAATTATCAAGTGGTCAATCTTAAGAATAATGGCAAACATCGAGATACGCTTGAAATTAAAAAGTGTGTGCATTTCTTTCTAGCTAGATATTCCAAATAATAGCTCTCACGAGCAAATCCCAAATCGGGAGTGAAGATTTGTGTATTCTCGCTACTCTAGTCACCCCAAAGATCCTTTGAGAGACCTAGGAGGGTGAGCAACCCCCTAAGAGTCGCCTCAAAGTAGTGTTGTGTCATGCTCCAGCTTGAATCTCACCGATCACCTCCTTCTCATTTGCCCCTTGGCCTCGTTTATCTGGATCTTCTTGGTTCTTCTCTGTATCTTTTCTTTTTGTAATAAATTTTTTAATAAATCTAATTCAACATCCCAAGGTCATCACCATCCCATTGAAGAACACACATAAACAAACAATAATAACAACATTAATAATTCACATCTTCAAATTAAGAAGAAATATCCGCTGGTTATTTTCTTGATGTGCTTGTTGCTTGTTTACAAAGCTTCACCGGATCTAGCCCAGACACACCCTAATGCATGGGAAACTTGAAGACATTGCTCGATCTTCTTTTCAAGATCTAACAGGTCATGGGTTTCTCTCAGCTGCTTCTTCTTCTATTTGGTTCTCCGCTCCATGGCGACCACTTTGTTGGCACACCAGGACCCGATGATCGCTTAGCATTGCTTGGATTCAAGAATGGAGTCACATCCGATCCTTCCGGAGCTCTTGATTCTTGGAATGACACTTTTTATTTCTCGCAATCGGATCGGTATCACTTGCTCTCACAAGCACAAAGGTAGAGTCATCGCTTATCAACCTCTCCATGTTGGGCCCTGGGGGCTTCATATCTCCCTCCATCGCCAATCTTAGCTTCCTCAACAAAGATTGAGCTCTCTCTCAATAAATTCTCCAGGTGAGATCCCACAGAGATTGGCCACCGCAATGGTCATGCGGTACCGAACCCTCGCCTTCAATGCACTTCATGGCATCATCCCCGTGAGTTTGGCCAATCTGCTCTCAACTCGATTTTTGATGCAAGGCCCAATTATACCTTCTAAAACCAATAGCACACAAGACCACCACAAAGAGAAATTTCCTTCCAACTCACACACAAGTACAATCAAAAGAGATTTGAGGCACAACTCGAAATCTCTCAAAGAGAGTACACCAAGAGATCAAGGAAAACTCAAGATCTCTCCAAACAAACATGAACTCAAAAAGAAAAACACATAGCATGAGATAGATAAAAACTAAAAACACCACACCTAAAGAGAAAGCAATAATAATCAAAAGGCCAGCCATTGTTCACTCAAGACTCTCGGATCCAATGCCGGGAATCAAGTAAAAGTAGGAAAAAGACAAGAAGAAGAGTGGAATTCTTTTTGTTTTGGTCTCTGTTCTTTTCCTCTTAACTTCAAGAATCTGAATCTATTCATCAAGAGAATCCCATGGACGAAAAATACCCTTTGAGCCTTCCTTCTAATCAGCAGTGAATCTACTGTGGCTAACTTATGTCTTTTTCCATCCCTTTAGTATCTCTCCTCTTCCTCCCGGACGATAATGCCCTCGCCTTCCCATTCTACCAGAGAGAACCAACCTGTGGGCAATTAATGACTTTTCACTCCACTCGGATAACTCTTCAAACACACCGAAAGTACCGATATACCCTCCTTCCCTGTGTGTACCGATTTAACTCGCTAGGGGTAACTTATGTAATTTTCTATCTTTCCCACACTCGATCGGATCTCCGAATGAATTCCTTTTCTCGAGTCTTCTTCACTATTCAAAGACCTCTCCTCTTCATTTCTATAACTAATATATTTAGGATTGCAACAAGATTCTCCCCTTAAAATCCTTGCCCTCAAGGATTGGTTAGACAAAAATTCGGGAATTTTTTTCCAAGAACATCATAGAATTCCCAAGAGGCTTCTTCCGGAGAAGAATCGCACTAATGCACCAAGATCTTGGCACTTGCCTTTCCAAACCTTTTTCACCAATTGTCTCATCCAAAATAGCAATTGGATATCTTTGCACTCCTTCGCCTTCATTCGAAATTCCGCCAACTGCTAGCTACTTCTCGATCACCAAGTTTTTTTCTTCGACTTGTGACACATGAAAGACATCATGGATTTTTGTTCCTCGCTGGTAGTCGCATATGATAAGCAACTGGGCCTATCCTTTCCACCACAACATAAGGGCCGAAGAACCTCGCAGCTAATTTCTGATTGATTCTCTGAGTGGTGCTCATCCGCTCTATAAGGTCTTAGCTTGATATAAACTGAGTCTCCCACACTGAATTCCCTGTCCACCCTTTTCTTATCGGCCAATTGTTTCATTCGATTTCTGGCCTTATGTAAATTCTCCTTGAGAGACTTCAATACATTCTCCTTGATAATAAGCTCCTATCTAGGAGTTCAATTTGGGTATTAGCAGCATCCTGATGGTAAATGCATTGAGGGCCCTTGCCATACACTATCTCATATGGAGAAACCTTTATAGTTGAATGATAACTACTATTATACCACCATTCTGCCAACGGCAACCACTTCACCCATTCCTTGGGCTTTTCTCCAGTCATACACCTTAAGTATTGCTCTAGGCAACGGTTAACAACCCCGCTTGCCCATCGATTGAGGGTGATAAGATGTAGAGTAGTTCAATTTGACCCCTTGTAGCCTGAATAACTCCTTCCAAAAATTGCTCAAGAATATAGGATCTCTATCACTGACAATAGATTTAGGCAATCCATGCAGTCTATAAATTTGATCAAGGAAGACTTGGGCTATTGAGAGGGCTGTATAAGGGTGTGATAAAGCTATGAAGTGTGCGTACTTACTCATTCGGTCAACCACCACAAGTATTGCATCTTTTTCCTTGAGATTTGGGAAGCCCAAAGGATAAAAATCTAAACCGATATCTTCCCAAATTCCTTCCGCACCGGCAAGGGCTCGGAGAAGACCCAGCAGTGCTACATTCTTCGATTTATTTTTTTCCCGGCATACTATCACTCGCTGCACAAAAAAATCGCACATCATGCTTCAATCCTTCCGAAAAAATGGTCGCCAATTCTCTTCTTGTAACTTCCACCTCGAATGACCCTCAAATGAAACTCTCATGGAACTCCCTGTAGAATTAATTGTTTGACAGTTTCATCTCCACCAACCACCAATTTACCTTTCCTTGTGAGTTGATTCTGGGCCCACATGTAATGCTTCTTGCACTGTGGATTCTGTTGAAGTTGTAATATAAGCTGTGTCAATTCTTGATCCTCCTGCCAACTTCTTTGGATTCTTTCCCAAATTTCTGATCTAGTAGTTGATATAGCTGTCAACATAGGTCTCCTTGAGAGAGCATCACCGCACAATTTTTCTCGTTCCTTTTTATACATCACCTCAAAATCATAACCCATAAGCTTGACTAGCCACTTCTGTTGTGCTGGTGTAGAAATTCTCTGCTGGAGGATGAACTTAAGGCTTTGGTGATCTGTCTTAATCTTGAAGTGCCTTCCCAATAAGTAAGGTCTCCATTTCTGTAATGCCAAGACAATAGCTAACATTTCCTTTTCATACACAGATAGCGCTTTATGTTTTTTTCGCATAAGGCTTTGCTTAAGTATGCCACTCGATTGCCATTCGCATCAAGACAGACCCTCAATACCCTCTTCACAAGCATCCGTTTCAACAACAAACTCGGGCTTTCAAAGTTAGGTAAAGCCAAGATCTGCCCGGTGCTCACTATCGCTCCGAGTTTATCAAAAGTCACTGATCTGATTGGGTTCCACCCTGAAATTATTTTTGAGCAATTCACTCAAGGGTTTTGGATATGATTCCATAATCCTTAATGAATCTTCTATAGTAGCTCGTTAGTCCTAGGAACTCCCTTTAGTTCCTTGATAGTTTTTGGAACAGAGCCAATTAACAATAGCATCTATCTTGGACTCATCCATCTCCACCCCATTCTTGCTGATAATATGACCCAAGTAATCAATTTTTTGTGCTGCAAAGGTACACTTGCTTCTCTTTTGCATACAAGTGGTGGGTTCTAAGGACGTAGTACTACTTCCAAATGTTCCATATGTGTCTCCCAACCCCTGAGCTATACACCAAAAATGTCATCAAAGAACACCGAAAACAAACCTTCTAAGGAATGGCTTGAAAATACCATTCATAAGTCCTTGGAAGGTAGAGGGTGCATTAGTGAGGCCAAATGGCATCACTAAAAAAATTCATAATGCCCTTCATGAGTGCGAAAGGTCTGCTCTTGCTAATGTCATCTTCATTCATTCTCGATCCGGTGGTAGCCCGATCTCAAGTCAAGTTTAGAAAAAAATATTCAGCCCCCATGAAGCTCATCCAACAATTCTTCAATTAGAGGAATAGGGAACTTGTTTTTGATAGTCTTCTCATTGATGGCTCTATAGTCAATACATAATCTCCAACTCGTTATCCTTCTTCTTGACCAACACAATAGGTGCAGAGAAGGGGCTGGAACTTGATCTGATAATTCCCTTATCTAGCATTTCCTTGACCATGTCTTCAATGATGTTTTTCTGAAAAGCTGGGTACCTGTAAGGTCTGACATTTATTGGATCAGTTCCTTCCTTCAAGATGATCTTATGGTCATGAGATCTTACTGGAGGAAGTTGCTCAGCTTCTTGAAAAACATCTTCATATAAATGCAATAACTGATCCAGCTGGAGTTGACGTTCTGGGGTCAGTTGCTTCTGTTTTTGATTGTCACCATCCTCACTATCTCGGGGCTCCTTAATCATAACCAATGAACATAGCTGGGCCTTGCATAATTCAGTAGGAAGTTGGAGTGATTTTCTTAATGATTTGCATTGCATCATCTGAATTCTTGGTTGTGGGGACCCCCTTAAGACCACCTTTTTGCTGTTCACCTTAAATTCCATCCTCAACTCACTAAAATTCCACAGAATGGACCCCAATAAGATTAGCCATTGTATCCCCAGTACCATCTGGCAGCCCTCTAAAGGAAGTACCATGAGATCAGACTTGAATTCTACTCCTTGCATCCTCCAAATTTCGATCCCGAACACATTTTGTCACACTTGATCTTCTCCCCATTGGCTACTATCACGACCATAGGGGAATGTTCAGTCATCTCACACCCTAGCTGCTTAGCTGTGAATTCATCTATGAAGTTGTGAGTACTCCCAGAGTCAATCAAGATATGAATCTTGTGACCCTTAACTGACCCACTCACCCTCATGGTGTTGTAGTCCGCCAAGGTTTGTATACCTGACAGGGCCTTCATCGAAATCACTGCAGAAGCTTCTTCACTGGATTCAGTTTCCCCTTCTGAGTTCTTGATGTCAATTTCTTCTTCTTCTTCTTCAGACTCATCACCTCCTACTAACTCCAAACTATATAGCTTCTTCATCTTACAAGCATGGCCCACTGTATATTTTTCATCACACCAGTAGCATAGCCCTTTCTTTCTCTCTCTTCCAGCTCCCCACTTGATAGTCTCTTAAAGGGTTTGTAGCCCCTCTTTTGGAGTTTCGTTGATGCTATCTCGCTGAACCGGATTCGAAAGAAATTTCTTGGGAGTTGGTAGTAAAAGGTACACTCCCTACTTTTGATGAGAATTTTCCTCTTGCAAGAGCATTCTCTATGGCTGTTTCTTGAATCTTCGCTAAGCTGATGGCTTCCTCAGAATTGGCGGTGTCCGAGTAGTCCGATGGTGTCCTTAATCTCCCCTTCAATCCACCCATGAAGATGCTTAAGATGTGGTTGTCGACGAGCTCCACTCTATTGAGAAGTTCTTCGAATTTAATTAGATAGTTGTGATGCAGACCCAGCTTTGCCTTAGGTCTTTTAATTCCGCCATTGGATCATAATGCAACTCATTGCCAAACCTCGGTATTCAGCTGAGTTACATACTCCTCCCGCTTAGGGATATTCCCTTCCCCTTACTCCTCATATAATTCGATGCCACTCGCAATGTCGCACCCTCTAGGTGTAATGAAGCTATCTTCACTTTAATTCCATCTGGAGTCTCATCGAATTCAAAGAATTGCTTGCATTTAAACAACCAATCATAAAGTAATTCACCATTGAACTTGGGAAATTCCAACTTGGTCAATTTAGGGCTGAATAGACTTGAGATAGGACAATTCCTTCCTCAGTCCCCGACATGACCCATAGCTTGTAGTTGAGGGTAGCTACACTCCCCGTCGGTTGTAAATTCAAAGAACAAGGTGCGCACTCACCGATCTCTCATCTTGTTTTTTTCCTTCATCTCTTGCATTTCCTTGTCATGCTTCTCCTGATCGCTTCTCAACGTTTCTCTTAGGAAACCCTTCAAATTCTCTTCCAACTTCTTAAGTTCCTGGGTTCTGGTTTCCATCAGCCCTCAGTCTCTTTTTCCTTCACAGTAGTCTAACCTTCTCTGATACCAATTGATGCAAGGCCCAATTATACCTTCTAAACCAATAGCACACAAGACCACCACAAAGAGAAATTTCCTTCCAACTCACACACAAGTACAATCAAAAGAGATTTGAGGCACAACCTGGAAATCTCTCAAAGAGAGTACACCAAGAGATCAAGGAAATCCTGAAGATCTCTCCAAACAAACATGAACTCAAAAGAAAACACATAGCATGAGATAGATAAAAACTAAAAAAACACCACACCTAAAGAGAAAGCAATAATAATCAAAAAGGCCAGCCCATTGTTCACTCAAGACTCTTGATCCAATGTCGGGAATCAAGTAAAAGTAGGAAAAAGACAAGAAGAAGAGTGGAATTCTTTTTGTTTGGTCTCTGTTCTTTTCCTCTTAACTTCAGTAGAATCGAATCTATTATCGAAGAGAATCCTGCATGGACTAAAATACCCTTGAGCCTTCCTTCTAATAGAAGTAACTACTGTGGCTAACTTATGTCTTTTTCCATCCCTTTAGTATCTCTCCTCTTCCTCCCGGACGATAATGCCCCTCGACTTCCCATTCTACCAGCTAGTAACCAAACTCAGGGGCAATTAATGACTTTTCACTCCACTCGGATAACTCTTCAAACACACCGAAAGTACCGATATACCCTCCTTCCCTGTGTGTACCAGATTTAACTGCAGGGGTAACTTATGTAATTTTCTATCTTTCCCACACTCGATCAGATCTCCAGAATGAATTCCTTTCTGAGTCTTCTTCAGCTATTCAGCACCTCTCCTCTTCATTTCTATAACTAATATATTTAGGATTGCAACAGATTTCTCCACTTGTCATCCAACCAGCTCAATGGTTCTATCCCTGTTGCGCTTGGTGGAACTCTCGACAAGCTAAAGGTGCTGGCTCTATCTAAAAACAGTCTCACTGGAGTCATTCCATCATCCATTGGGAACCTTTCTTCTCTAGTTCAACTCTCTCTTATGTCAAATAATTTACAAGGAATCATCTCTGAAGAACTCGGCAGGCTGTCAAACTTAGTGCGTTTCCAGGTGGCTGACAATTCTCTCCATGGGACAATCCCTTCAGTTTTGTTCAATATTTCATCTATAGATTTTATAAGCGTCGCAGTCAATCAGCTCCATGGGAGGCTACCTTCAACTTTAGGCACCAAGCTTTCAAAACTCACAATGCTTTACATTGGTGGTAACATGTTTAGTGGAACCGTCCCTGCTTCACTGTCCAATGCTTCTCTTCTTGAGATTGACATTTCACTAAACCAGTTTAGTGGGACAGTGCCCCCAATTTTTGGAGGGATGCATGGCCTTTATTATCTCAATTTACAAAATAATCAGTTTAAAGCCAGCGATGCCAGGGATTGGAGCTTCATTGATTCCTTGGTGAATTGCAGCAACTTGAACATGCTCTCTATTTCATTCAATGATCTCGGCGGTGTGTTGCCTCTGTCGATAGCCAACTTCTCTAAGGAGATGATGTTTTTATACATGGGTTACAACCATTTCTCAGGGATCATTCCGCATGGGATTGGAAATTTAGTTAATTTGTTTGAATTGTCTTTGGAAGATAATCACCTCACTGGCCCAATTCCAGATAACATTGGAAAGCTTACAATGTTACGGGCTTTGAGTTTGCATGACAACAAGCTCATAGGTTTCATTCCATCCAGCATTGGCAATCTAACTCTGTTGTCAGATATCTTCTTAGATGGGAATAAATTTGAAGGCACTATACCTTCTACTATGAAAACTCTCAGGCAACTCTCAACACTGTATTCATCTAACAACAGGCTTAGTGGGAGAATACCAGGAGAAATCCTTGGACATTTCTTTTCACTTCTTGTTCTTGATTTAGCCAACAACTCTTTCAGTGGAACTATTCCTACAGAGATTGGAAGCTTGACAAATCTTCAATATTTGCTATTAAATGGGAATAGGTTGACAGGTAAAATCCCTGGGACCATCAGTGGATGTGCAGTCTTAGAAGACCTCAATTTGCAAGGTAATCTCTTTATTGGATCCATCCCTCCATCTTTAAGCAATCTAAAAGGTCTCAAAAATTTAAACCTTTCATACAATAGCTTGTCAGGAGGCATTCCTTCATCTTTTAGCAACTTAAAACTCCTTCAAATACTTGGTCTATCAAACAATAACTTATCTGGGTCTGTCCCAGAGTTCCTACAAGATTTGAAGTTTCTTTTTGTTTTGGACCTTTCTTACAATCACTTCCATGGTGAACTCCCTGTAAAAGGGGTGTTTACAAATTCATCTGCACTAGTTTTAATTGGAAATGTTGAGCTTTGCGGGGGACTCCCACAACTTCACTTACCTGTCTGCCTTAAGTCCCACATAAAACAAGTAGAGGATCTCTAATCCTAAAGATTGTGATCCCAATAGTTTCCCTTTTATCGTGCCTTCTCTTGCTCTTACTATTTCTTTTCTTGTTTCGGCAACGAGAATCAAGAACGAAAACAAAGATTTCATCATCCTTGCCTGTTCCATATGAAGAGTTTCCGAGAGTTACATACAATGATTTGGTCAGAGCAACAGATGGTTTCTCTTCCGGTAATCTCATCGGAAAAGGAAAGCATGCCTTTGTTTACAAAGGAACTCTTCATGGCATCAACAACACCATAATGATGGTCGCCATTAAAGTCTTCAGCCTCAACATTAGAGGAGCTTCAAAGAGCTTTCTCTCTGAATGTGAATCACTCAGAAGCATCCGACACCGGAATCTCATCAAGATCATCACTTCATACGTGAGCATTGATTCACAAGTCAATGACTTCAAAGCTCTGGTTTTAGACTTGATGCCAAATGGAAGCTTGGACTCATGGTTACATCCAGTGGAGAATCAACAACAACAACAACAACAAAGTCCTCTGAGTTTGATTCAAAGGTTGAATGTGGCCATTGATGTTGCTGATGCTTTGGAGTATCTTCATCACTCTTGCCAACCTCCAGTTGTTCACTGTGATCTGAAGCCAAGCAATGTTCTTTTGGATGATGACGTGAATGCTCGTGTCGGAGACTTTGGTCTTGCAAAGATCCTCATGAACAACAACAGCAACTTATGGCAGAGCTCCACAACCTCAACAGAGATCATCAAAGGAACCATTGGCTATGTTCCTCCAGGTATATATTATTCTAAATGATTCCATTGTACTTTGCTATATTAAAATATTAATTCGTTGATGAATGGATCCATGCAGAGTATGGTTTTGGGAGTGAGGTGTCAACCATGGGAGACGTGTACAGCTATGGGATCCTTGTGCTGGAGTTGCTGACAGGAAAGAGACCAGTTGACGAGAGTTTCAAGGATGGTATGACAATGAGAAAGTTTGTAAAGTCTTATGCTTTCTCTGGAGAGAATCATGGAGGTCATGGATCCATCAATGTTCTCACAAGAAGATGATGTCAAAGATGATGTCATTGGATACAAAAGGCCAAAGGAGTGTGTGGTCTCTGTTGCAGCTTTGGGCCTTGAATGCAGTATTGATTCCCCAAATGAGAGGCTTAGCATGAGTCATGTTTCAGCACAAATGCATGCAATCAGGGACCATTATTTATGCGTTGGATCAACGAGTTCATAAGGACGAACTCAACTACTGTTTCTATATATTTGGTTGTCCTTAAAGTTTTTTTTTTGGAATAAAGTGGATAAACCATGGATTTATTAGAAAAAGAGAGAAGGTAACAGAGAACACCAAGTACAAAAGAAAATTAAAGTACCAAACATAAGATAAAATAAAAGACTGTTTTCCTCACCAGGAATGAGGAAAACAAATAAGAACCGAAGGAAAAAACAAAAAAGACAAGGAGAGAACGATAATAGTCACGGGCCGTGAAAGTCAACCATCGGAGACACAGCTCTGTCTCAAGAATGAGCGAGAGCGGATTACTCCCGACTAGAGGTATGCACTCGAATCACCAAATGGATCGGTTGATCTGGAGCTTAGGAAGTTAAGAGATCTTTTAATCCTCCCGAACAAAGATCCCGAGGGTTCCTCGCGGTGGGCCTCCGTGATCTCAGTAAAATCCAAGAGAGAAGCAAATTAGTCGATTTGTAGAGAGTAGAAAAAATGGGAGACTGAATTTGATTAAAAAAACGGTTGTTGCGTTCCAGCCAGATATTGGTTGGGTGTTTCTTAATAAATTATCTTGTGGACTTCTAACTTCTGAGGGACTTGATTAATGGACAAATTCACACTCAATGTCATGCGCTAAGTTAGTCCTCCAAATGTCATGCTATTGTTAGTATATATCCAACAATAATTTTTTTTTTTTTATGAAAAATGAATAAACCACTGATTTATTGAGAACCAACAATAATTGTCTAAGGAATAAATGCATAAAAAAGGTAAAATTGGAAAACTTGGCAGGCGAAGTGCAGCTTAGAGTTTTTGACCGTCCATCAAACACTAGAGACTTTACAGCTACTTAAATAAGCAGTGTCCTTTTACCGCTCTTTTATTCCTTTTGAAGATTTTTTTAAAAAAAAAATAAAGTGGATAACCACCAATTTATTAAAAAGAAGAGAATAAAGGAGTACAACAGAGAGGGAACAACGAACAATAAAAAGCTGAAAGTAATGACCTGCGGGTCTATTGGTACACGGGTCACCGATAGAGCTCTCACCCGAGCGATGAGAGTCTCGATTCTCACCGAGCGCACATTTCAAGAGTTGTGAATAGATAGTGCATGTGCACGAGTGGTTTCAGCTCCACGCTGAGCAGCTGACCTGTCCCCCACTGCTCCACTCGGCGCCTGCGCACGTCCCCTGAGTCTCTAGTGGGCTCGTCCCCGCCTTCTTCCCAAAAAACCGAAAAGAATAACATACTGAAATCCTCACCATGGATGAGGAGAACAATAAGCAAAAGCAATATAAGAGAGAGAAAATAAAACAAATTGGACGGGCAAAGGTTTTTTTTTTATACTTTTTATTGTAGTATTAATATCCGTGTTCATCTCATGTGTTTTTCTTCTACGTTTGTTTGTCTTTTTTTTTCCTCTTTGTACTATTATTACTCTTTTATTAATAATATAATTTAATTATTTCTTAAAAATAAATAAATGCCCTAATCACCATCGGCCAATTCCACAGCAACACTATCATTAACATCTCACCAACTAAATTTTAAAAATATTTCTTTAAAGAAAACATTTATAATCCTCATCATCACCATTCCATTGACAAATACACATAACCAAACAATAATAACAACATTAATAATCCTCATCATCAAATTAAGAAGAAATATCCGTAACGGCGCCGTTAGCAAGAACACCATTACCGTAATGTTTGACACGTTCATCTATCCACTCTCTCATGTCGGCCAAAACCCGTTGACCATTTTCATCAGGCTCGCCTTGGATCAACGAATGATACATCCCTTCGTAAAGCTTCAAAGTTTTATCCTCACTACTCGCCATCTCATAAAGCATCTTTGATCCCTCCGGCGAGGTCACGCCGTCGTCGGTGCCATGAGCTGTGAGGAAAGGAACAGTAACCTTGCTGAAATTCTCCTTAAAGTATTCACACAGCCGGAGAAGCTCTCTCATGGTGCCAACGCGAGGCTTGCCGGTGTAACGCCGGGGATTAGAAGCAATAACACGAAGCTTATCGGGATCTTTAATGGCTTTTCCGACCATCTTGTTATCAGGCATGGCGGCCCACGTGTCAGCAAAGCCAAGCAAGAGACCGTAAAGAAAGAGATGAAGTTTGGAAGGCTTCATGTCATCAGGGATGACGAAGAGCGGAGCGGAGAAGATGAGGCCTGTCCACGTGGCAGGATCTGAACGGAGGTACATGAGGAGGGTGGCGGCGCCACCCATCGACTCACCGAAGAGGAAAGCCGGGAGGGAGGGATGGTTCGTACGGACGGAGGAGAAGAAGGAGAGAGAAGCGGCGGCGACCTTTTCCATGTCGCCGAGGTAGCAGCGGAGGCCATCGGAGCGGCCGTGGCCGAGGAGGTCGGCGCAGTAGACGGCGTAGCCCCAGGTGGCGTAGGAAATGGCGATTTTTTGGAAGAGCCAGCCGGAGTCGGAGCCGTAGCCGTGAGTCATGAATACTAAGCCTTTGATTGGAGCCGGCTCGGATGGAGCCGAGCCGATAGGGTGGAAGGATTGGGTGAAGAGACGGCCGTGAGGGGATTCGAAGTAGGATTGCTTGTTGATGACGCCGTTGGCGGCGTAGTACTCGTCTTCCGATGGCTCGTTTCCCCAGAAGAAACGCGTCGGTTCCCCCGCCATTGCTGGTTTGGGAAACGAGTTATTCCCTTGTTTAGTCCGAGAAGAAGAGGGGATATAAGGAATGGAGGTGGTATATCTATATATATAAGGGTTGGGTGATTGGGTGGGTGGGTAGTTGGTGTGGATTTTCGTTTGGGTTCAACCAACCGGGTTTTGGGGGTTGGTGGACTCGGAAGGAGTGGGTAAAAACCGTATAGTTGTTCGTGTTGGTGGTTGGGTCCTACCATTGAGCGCAACTGCATGGTTTTTATATTGTTTTTTTTAAAAAAAATTCAGTAGGAGACCACTATATGGGAATATATTGGAAAAATATGGGAGAAGTATGGTTTGAGAGGAGAGAGAGTTCATGGTCATGTGGGTCATGAAATTTTGCGTAAGATGAGGCATGGTTGGTGACATGGGGCGTTGTCCACATATAACAAACAGACACAGCTTTACCAAAGTTTGATCTATCTAGTAGATCTACTTATGTCTTTGCATGGTGCAGTGGTTTTTCATTCTGGCAGTGGCCCAGTGGGGAATAAATAAGCATGGGTTCAAAGATGTTTATGATATTTTAGAGTTTTTTTATTTATTTTTAGAATCTTATATTGGGTGTGGTTTTGGGAGGGGAAAAAAATTGTATCTTCACTTTTCCAGGTTTATCCGCCTCCATACTTGTCCTTTTGATAAGTTTAGGGTAAATTTTTCGATAGTACTAAGCTTTGGCTATATCGATTTAGTATCTAACTTTCATTTCAGATCGAAATGAGCGTAAAGTTTTAATTTTGTTTTTCCGGCGAGCAATCGGGGATTTTTGGTTATAATCGAGTGATGTTGAGTTCGGAAATACGATGTAGACAACTTGGGAACCAAGTCAAGAACTATCCACATAATCAACCAGTTCTGGAAAGGGATGAAGATAAGGGAAGGGAAAGAAGGAAAGGGATGATGATGTGGTAGCCAATTAGGGCTACGTGTATAAGTTGATGATGTGGACATGTCTCGAAAGTTGGTTCCTGGGTGTCCATATCATATTTACGACTTTCACGTCAATCGACGATAACCGTAATCCCCAATTGCCTCGGGAGAAAACAAAATTAAAACTTTGCTGCCATTTTCGATACAAATTGAAAATTAGTGCTCAAACAGATATAAGGCCAAACTTAAGTACTCACTTGAAAAATTTACCCGATAAGTTTAAGTGAGGGGCGTTTAGAGATAGGCATGGAACAGGGAATTTCCACCCTTAATCATCTTTACTTTTTTTTTAGTTTTATGCATCTTCATACTTGCTTGGTTTAAGTGAGAGGTGTTTAGAGATAGGCATTGGATGGAGAATTTCCACCCTTACAGAGTCAAGAATGGAAAAAGACTCCCCAATCCCTGAAACAAGGCAAACACTCCCTGTTAGTTGAATTTAAATTTAACCACTTTAACTAAGTGGCTTTGACTATTTATACATATGTCTATATATATATAATTGAGAAGGGCAAGTGCAAGAATGGGGCATTATTTTCCTCACTTTTGGTGAGGAACCATTGTTTTTTAAGTATCGTTTTTAGTTTGTACTTTCTCTTTCATTTTTTTTTAATAAAATTGTGATCGATCAAGTCTAAAAAAAAAAAGTGAGAGTGGGGCTTCCCTTTCCTTGAGTTTTTTAACCAATGATGGAGACGAGAATTCCCGTCTCAGACGGGTGTGAGTGAGTGAGGAGAATGACAGAAGAATTTTTTACAAAAAGGGAACGGGATAGTCAGAGGGTCCCCGTTAAACCGTCAGTCAGCATGCCAAGCTCTCGGTGGAGCAGTGGAGACGGAGCTCACGACATATGCGCAGCAGTACCACCCAGACACAACCACCGCTCACATCTCTCAGAAATGTGTCTTCAACCAAAAATCGAACTCTTATCACTCGATGAAAAGCTCTAAAAGCGACCCGTATACCAATAAACCATTTAGTTGTTGCAGAACGAGAGTAGAATTGATTCACCTTAAGAATATACTAATTAGAAGCTCAGAGCTAGATGTGGATTACATACCCCAAGAACACTCAGTTTAGCAAACTCTTTGGTTAATTTTGGTATAACCAATCCAGGTCTATCTCGTTTCATTCAGAACTAGAGCTGCTCAGATGGTTGGAAGAAGCTGCCATGCAAGCCGGGCTCTCTTTTACTTAAATTCTTTTATTATTATTTTTTTTGTCTTCATTCCTTGTTGCACTGTTTGTTTCGGTCTATTCTAGCTCCTTTTGGAGTTCCCCTTATCAAAAAAAAGAAAGAAGAAAAAAGCACATTGTGTTCATTCTTTGTTATCACTTTGACTAGTGTGACAAATAAAATTTAAACACAGAACAGTACTAGCATAGAACAGTAATATATTTTACAACAGGAAAGAATCAAATTGGAAAAGGAACACCTTCAAAGTATGGCATACTTCTCTGCAGAAGCAGTAGGCATTCCTCTAAAGTTGCTTCTTTTGGATTGAAAGAAACCAATCCCTGCTTCATTCTCCCCATCTGCCGTGCATGCAGAACTTGCTCTGAGACAACCGGCAGCCGAATTGCTTGGAATTCCCTGAGAGCAGAGTCTATGTTCTTGGATCCCCACTTGCCAAGACAATGACCAAGAATTCCAGCATCTAAAATGGACATGTTGGTGCTTCTCACTCCATGAGGAGTTGTTGGATGAGCTGCATCTCCAACCAACACCACATTGTCCCAAAAAAGCTGTGGAAGTGGATTACTGTCATATATTACATTGATGAAAAGGATCCTTTTGTTTCTCTCATCACTCTTGCTAGTTCTGGTACCCAAACTTTCTCAGCTTCTTCATGCATGTTCTCAATCATCTCATCATTCACCTTCATCGTTACTGAGCTTCCCTGCTATATTTGTTTATTCAAAATACAAGAGCTTTAGAGATGCATACACAATGAATGATGAACATAAACATTAACATGGTGAGTTTTATCTTTCATCACCTTCAGCTCTGGTTCTGGCATGTTGATGTACCAAATCCAATTGATCCTCTTGTTTTTAAGCTCATACAGCACACAATGAGTTCTATCAGCAAGATCAAAGTACAAACACTGTCCAAACTCTGGATAAGCTTTTCTGAGATTGCTAATAATCTCAGCATGCTCTTGGCCTGAACAATCAAGAACTCCTCTCCATGCTGAGTAACCTGAATACCTGCTGCACCAATTGATGATCAGATTACAGTAAATCTTAAAACAAATAAGAAGTCTCTAAGCACAAACCTTAGTTTAAAATCAGGAAAGAAATGTCTTCGGATTGATGACAAACATCCATCAGCAGCAACCAAGAGATCCCCAACAATCTCTACCATGTCTCCAGTTTCAAAAAGCTCTGGCTTTTAACCTTAACAGCAGCCTTATCATCAGAAACTTCAAAGGAAAATGAACTGGTGACCACAAAGAATGATATTTGCTGGCAAAGCTTTTGTATATAATCTTATGAAGATCAGCCCAGTGTGCAGCTCTGAACCCAAAGTTCTCATCTTTGGCCAAATCCCAGCTTATCTTCTTCTCACTATCAGTCACTTGATTCTGCATTTTTTCCCCCAAAGAAACAAAGCTCAAGATTTCCAGTCATGGCGAGCAATCACAAAGGTGAAATGAAGGCTTTTTAGGGTTTACCAAATCGATGGAGAGGGGCAGCGTGGAGGAATGGAGCAGGTTTGAGTCTTTGATCCAAAGGTTGAGGAGACGGAGAGCTTGAGGGTCGAGACAGAGACCGGCGCCGGTTGGGCTTCCGTCCGGCGGTGCTGCCGACTTCTCGATCACCACCGGCGTCCATCCAGCGGCGATTAAAGCATGAGCGCAGGACAAGCCTGCAATGCTCCCTCCGACCACGATGGCCTTCTTCATCTCCATCTCTCTCTCATCTCCAAAGATTGCATTTTTATCCCTATTCTAAACTTCATCGAAGTCCACACGTTTGTCACTGTATACAAATAGGTCCTCTACAAGGACTTGTTGTAAATTTAAGCTAGCTCGCCATTGGAAACAGAGAAGCTGAACTCCATGTTCTCCAAGTTCATACGCCATTTATGCTCCTTTTCAAGCTACAAACCAACAAGGCTAACCAAAAAGGAGTGCATCTCCATCCTCCAGAGATGCAAATCCATGAGAGAACTCAAGCAAATTCACTGCCAAATTCTCATGTCAAGCATGCAACACAACAAAGACATAATGGACGGTATCTTGGTCTTCTGTACAAGTCCTCAAACTGGAGACTTATGCCACGCAGAGAGAGTGATTGAATCTCTCACTGATCCTTCTCTTTTTGTCTACAATCTCATGATCAAGTCTTTCACTAAAGATAGACAACCAGAGAAGGCCATACTACTCTTTCAAAAGATGAGAAAAGCATGCTTGTCACCAGATAACTTCACTTTCCCTCTGGTTTTGAAAGCATTGGGTGAGGTTAAGGCAATGGTGGAAGGGAGGAAAGTCCATGCTTTCATTGTGAAAACTGGCTTAGAGTTTGATTCTTATGTGAGGAGCTCACTCATTGATATGTATGCAGAGATGGGAGCCATTGAAGCTTCACAGGAGTTGTTTGATGAAATGCCTGAGAGAAATGTGATTGCTTGGAACGTTCTCATTGCTAGTTATATCAAGTGCTGCAGGTTTGAAGATGCAATCTCTACTTTCTTGAAGATGGAGAAGAGTGGAGTGAAGCTGAATGAAGCTACTCTTGTAACCATACTTTCAGCTTGTGTTTCACTTGGAGATTTGGAAATGGGAAAGAAGGTTCATGGTTATATTGAGAACAAGGAATTCAAAGATGGCATTCCTGTTAACAATGCAATGTTAGATATGTACAGCAAGTGTGGCTGTATGAACATGGCTCGGAGAGTTTTCGATGAGATGCCATCGAAAGATGTAATTTCTTGGACTAGCATTGTCTCCGGGTATGCCAATTCCGGTATGTTGAATGAAGCTAGGGAGCTATTTGATCGGAGTCCAGCTAGAGACTTGGTTCTCTGGACTGTGATGATCAATGGGTATATTCAGTGTAATAAGTTCAACAAAGCTCTGGTTTTGTTCAGAGAGATGAAGAGTAGAAGAATCAAACCTGATAAGTTCACAGTTGTGGCACTTCTCTCAGCGTGCGCTAATCTGGGTGCTCTTGAGCAAGGCAAGTGGATACATGGATTCATTAAGGAAAACAAGATAAGAATCGACGCCATTGTTGGTACTGCTCTCATAGATATGTACTCAAAATGCGGTTGTGTGCAAGAGGCTCTGGAAATCTTCAGAAGAGTAGAGGGGAAAGACACGGCGACATGGACTTCAGTTATCTTCGGGCTGGCCATGAATGGAGAATCCAGTGAAGCACTCAAAATTTTCTCAGAGATGCACAAAAAGGAAGCTAAACCTGATGACATTACTTTCGTTGGTGTACTAACTGCTTGCTGTCATGGAGGATTGGTGGATGAAGGACTGCAGTGTTTGCATTCCATGAAAGAGGAGTATCATATAGAACCAAAAACCCAAAACACTATGTGGTTGTTTGGCTGATCTCCTTGGACGTGCAGGTCTTTTAGAGCAGGCAGAGAAGCTGATACAAGAGCTTCCATATAAGAATGCTAAAGATATCTTGCCATTCTGGAGCTCCCTTCTTGGAGCTTGTAGAATCCATGGGAATGACCAAATGGTGAAAGAGAAACTGGAGAGGCGAATCGCTAAACTAGAGTCTGTCTCAAAAGCAAAACCAATGGGAAGACATGACCGAAAATGAGGAGGAATATCAAAGACATCAGCTTCAAAGGCGACACAAAGGTGCAGCTCCATCGAAGTGAATGGGATCATCTGCGAGCTTTCTGGCAGGAGATGCTTTGCATCCAGAAAAACTAATGTACTTCGGTATTGAGTAGTCTGCGCAAAGCTTGACGATTTGGATCATACAAATGCTCTAATGTAATAATACATGTTAACATTATCTTTGTAAAATATGACAACCTCTTGCTATTGAAAGAGAGATACAGAGAATATAATTGATAATGAGTTTGTTTAGAAGCCAGACAATACATGAACATGCAGTACCTAATAGATACAATGTTGTTAACAAAACAATGTTTTCTAGCTAGATGTTTGGGGAAGGATGCTGCCCGGTTTTAACTATATTTTCTTGCAGACTTACGAGATCGGCAAAGGCTTTTTGTAGCATGTCCTTTGCTACCTTGAATGTCTCTGCAGATACTGCTCCTTTCTCAGCGCATTTGATGGCATCACGGAAGAGATCGTTGTATCTTAGGAGCGGAGAGTCTTGACAGTAACTCCGCATCTCAACAGCCCGTTCATCCAATGAAGGACTGCTCTTTGCCTTCCTAGTCCATCTTTTCAAAATGTACTGTTCAGGGATAAAATTTACATCTGATGCCCAGAGAAGTGCCAGCACATGTCTACATAGGATACCAGAAAAACTCAAACTTGTGACAAGAACATACTGCTTTCTTCTGAGATTCATAAAAAGTTACAACTTGATAGTTGTGGGAATCGGTGAGACCTTGCAACAGAATACTTACTGATTGCACCTTCCTGCACTTTACCTATATAATAGTTCAATGCCTCAAGTAATTCAATCTGAAATCTTCGAATATTGCTCTTGTATATGTGACCGCTGCATGTTTCTCTAAAGGTAGGTCTGTCTTCAGGACGTGTTAGAATTCTGCATAGAGTAGTCATCTTGGATTTCCTTCTCATGGCGGCTGTCCACAGCTTGATCAAACTTCCCAGAAATGACTGCAAGGTTGTTTTTTGTATTGAAATGCCTCCGATAGAACTTGTTCAGGCTTTTCTGATGATCTT